>NW_027526252.1:453123-631425 GCF_048455015.1 Haemaphysalis longicornis | reverse complement strand
AATGGGCCCATCTCCCTGCGAGGGGAACTCGAGTAAATGCGTCGCATAGGGGGTGGGTGTATTGCGTTAACGTTTAGTGTTTGGGGGGTTGGTGCTATCACGTGTATACCACGCAGCTATCACGCCGTTAGCACGCCGCTGAGTAGCCAACGCACGCCGCTGACGACGTAGTTTGAATGAGTCAAGGATATAAGGCGCGTTCGTAGCCTTTGATTCTGTGTCGGTTTTGTGGCGCAGTGGGAACAGCCCCACGTACATCGCGTTCCGCTTACAGGTAGTGAATGCGTTGTATCAGCAGCTTCTTGACGTAGTTTGAATGAGTGAAGGATATAAGGCGTGTTCGCAGCCTTTCATTCTGTGTCCGTTTTGTGGCGCAGTGGGTAGAGCACCATGTACCTTGCGTTCCGCCCGCAGGGTCGTGGGATCGAAACCAGGCGCCGGTAACGGTCATTTCTTTTTATAGTGTAGGGGGAGGCTGGCTGCTGCGGACGCCGACGCATGGGTGACATCGTGAGTTATACAAATGCTCTGCCTTTAAAACCTCAAAAGAAAAGAATATATTTCACTACAACTATACAACTATACAACTACAACTATACTTAAAATCTCATATTTATGTTTCAATATCATCTTACACATGCAGTCTTTACCCAGTGTAGAAACAGAAGTAGAGGAATAAAAAGAGAGGAAGAAGAAGGAACTGCTCGGAACGGTGGCCTCCTGCGTCTCTGCTTATCTTCGCCCACCCCTTTCTTAACACCCAGAGACTACCTGGCACGAAGTTATGCTCAGCCCGTCGAAATGTTATTGTATTGAAAACAGAAAATTATACCCTGCTTGGTGGTTTCCATTTGTGTGGCGCTGTTTTCCACGAAGAGAGTTTATCAAACAAAAACTGTATTCACTGTTTTGTTTATACATGATGCAATAGCACTGCCTGCCCAAATTATATGAACTTTTGGCTAATGAGTTCGATAACGGATGACTGTTGATTCCACGTGGGGGACCAAAGTTCAATTGAGATTCAAAATTATTGACGTGCAATAAAACTATGAAGAATTTGATTTGGGGCTAGCAGCTTGTTTTCTAAGCTAAATATTTTGTAGTCGCATTCAAAAGATATTGTTTTGCACCAGCGCATTTCAGAGACCCGCACGGTAGCAGAAACTTTGTAAAATATTTCAGGGCTCTTAAGGGCCCAGCAATCGCAGCTGGGCGCAGTCCAAGATGTGCACAAAACAAACACCTTATTTTTCATTTGCTATCAAGCATAGTTTTCGGTTATTTCCTGAATGAGACTTGGACCAACCAGAGTTCTTTTCTTTTTCAAATAAACACACATAAGCCTGTTTGTTTGCTTCACGCAAAGGCCCATGTTCTACAGCAGACGCAATTCCAGTGTTTTCCGCTTTTACCGCTTGACAAAATGCTTGGTATTTACAAAAGCAAATGAAACTAGGTTAATTTTACAGTCATCTTCTTACTGGCCAATTAATATGTAATTTGTTGGGGGGGGGGGGCAGTTTCAATAAAATAAGAGTTAAAGGAGTACTGACAGCAAACTTTGACGCCTAAAGATAATATAATTGGTTTCAGTAGTTGTTCAGGGTGACTTCATATAGTCGTTTTCGGGGCCAGAAACGATATCCCGCGCTGCTGTTGTCGGTGGTATTCGTTTGGGCAGGAGACGTACGGGTGTAGCTGTGTGAGCAATGCTTGCAAACTTTGCGCACTTTGCGTGTTCGACGTCTTTGCTCTTCAGTTCGTGGCCGGCCCATGGTGTTCCCTTGCAGGGGTGCTGAAAACTGCGCGGTGCCGGCACCGCACGGTGCGCGTCGCCGAGCTCGACCAAGTTGTGCTATGGCAAGCTCGCGGAATGCGAAGTACTGCTCCTGGAAGCCTGTCCGAGCAAATCGACGACGACGCCAAGATGCATTATTTTCCACGCGACGACATGCAGCGCTAAATGCGGACTGTGTTCGTGCGCGGCGGCGGCCGCAAGAACTGTCGCCTAAGCCAGCGGGCTCGGTGTTGCTCGCGTCAGCTTGGGTGTTGGGAACTTCAGGCTTAGTATCGTGGCGAATATTTGATCGCCGGTATCTGTACAACTGGGAATGACCATCCCTTGTTTTGATTCTAGCGAGCAGGTGGCGCCATCTTTCGGCCGCTCACCGCACCGCGGTGCCGGCAGTGCTGGGTCGGAGCGCCGAACCTCCGCTAGCGGTCAGCGTAGGCTTACCATCGCGGTAAATATATGAACGCCGCTTTTAAATTAAGCGCTGATAGCAGCCCCTAGCACAATTTTTCAACACACTAACATCTACCTTCTCGCATGTGGAACTTCTTTTTCGCGATGAGATTGATTAGAAGAGTGACGACAAGCTGTTGCAATCACGGTCTGCGCCGGTTCGAACCGCAGTGATATTAAAAAACGGACGACGGCGAAGACATCGCCGGCCTAATCGCCTGGCCTAATAAAGTTGTTCTGTCTGTCGGGTGGCAGCGACTCATCCGAGTCTGACGATTCAGACGACATGTCGACTGTGCGGGCGAGTGCGAACCATGTGCAATCGTAGCAGACGATGATTCAAACGTCCCTGACGTCCCGAGTGAGACCGTGAAGTAAGGCTTGCCCGCTTGCAGGCTGGCCTTCGAACGGCCATTTTACCGCACGGCGACCAAATTTGAAACTGGTTGCGATAAACGTGCTATAATTAAGTGTTGGCGGCTGACGGCTTTTGGTTTGATTTGCGTAATCACTGGACCAATAGGTATTCTTTACAGCATAAAAACTGAAAGCGAGAAATCTCGTGTCAGTACTCCTTTAAAACTAGATTTTTTCACCCTACTGTTTCCGCAGGCAGTTCTTTATTGAAAACAGCCGTGAATTGCGTAGCCTCACCAACTTCACTTTAACTGAACTAATAATGAAAGGTAATTTAAACTCACGGTAATGTTAAAGCCGTCCCTGTGGCCAATTTCAGTGTACTTTTTTTTAAGATACGTTCTTCAGATTGTTAAGTACATGGCATTTGAGAGA
This sequence comes from Haemaphysalis longicornis, assembly GCF_048455015.1. Taxonomy (NCBI): domain Eukaryota; kingdom Metazoa; phylum Arthropoda; class Arachnida; order Ixodida; family Ixodidae; genus Haemaphysalis; species Haemaphysalis longicornis. Next base: position 628,385 of record NW_027526252.1, on the reverse strand, counting down.
GTTAGCGTTGTCCCCAAGATGAAATTCTGCCGAGGCTGTGTTTTTCCAGACACCGTGTCAACGCACGCAGTTTTGGTCAGCACCTAGCCCTTAACACTTCTGCAAAACAAGCCAAAACACGTCCTCGTATTCCCTGTAAAATAATGCTTTTATTTAAAATTGATCATTTCCCATTCCGAAATGCTGCACAGGCACGTTTGAAAGCGACAAAACTTCATACCCGAGTAGCATACCGATTTTGGAGCGACGTTATATATATACAGCCGAGTTAAAAGGTTAATAACCTTTTTTGATTGGGAAGGCATACTGTGGTACTTATGTTTCACGGACACAAAAAGCTTCGCAGGTAACAAAATATTTCGTACGAGTAACACTTGTTTTCAACTAAATAAACCACCAGCTTAAACGTTCACGTCGCCCTTGCGTCAAAGGTGGGTATATGCATATATTGTAGATACGCAGGAATAATAGACTTTATAGCCTGTATTCTTGACTGATAGCAAGGACACTAAACAAAATTCAGTTTTCTGTGTTGAGAAGAGATGGTCAAGCTGAAATACATGTAAAAAGCAAATAGAATTATCGGAACACCTGTAACGTCTTCTAGAGTCGGTGAGACGTAATAAAAAATTTCCATTTTTTGAACGCGTACTTTCGCTATTCTAAATATGTTCCTGTATTCGTTTTTGCTTCGCCAATAGTTTCTAATGCCTTGAACAGTATTCCTTCCAATGAATATACGTAGCCATGATAACTTGCAGCCGTGAAACTGACAAACAGTGGTCCCAGAAGATTCCTCTAGTGATTGATAGCACTAGAGTCAATGAATAACGTCATACCCAATTTAAAACTGCATACGTCCCGTTCCCAACGCTCGTAGGCCATCTTTTGTGGGAGCATAATGTCTTAGGGCGCTTCAGTGGTTACCGTATGAATGAATGAGTGAAGCTTGACCGTTACATTGCACTGCTCCCACCGTCGAGCAAGACAACACATCAGATAAACGACTTGTTACCTTGTTACCTCTCAGGTCACCTTGTTACTACATCTTAGTTACCCACCTCAAATCACTTATGTATTCAACACAAGGAGTGTCTGAGCTGGGAAAGGCACTTTGTTTTTGCAAATGTATGCGGCGCGTCCCAAGCGCAGACCTTAGGCTATTGGTGACCCATTCTTTGGCGGCGCTACTATAATTTTTCCGGATACCTGCTACCAAAACTAACAAGCCTTAAAAAATTGCTTTAGCTTTCCAACGTTGCAAAGCTTGCTTCCGGGGATGTCAGATAAAAGAGGATTTACGGCCGTTTTTTCTAGCCATACTCATTCTAAACGAGCCCATGTATTGGCCGCATGCAGACATTCGTAATAGCTTAACCTTGCGTGGTGTGCAGCTACTTTTGAAAAGTATATAAAAGTGGGCTTACTGTTACGGTCGTGTGATGTTGCTTCTGTTTAGTTCCTATGAAGAACGAGCCACTGCCATTTCCTGCAACCATACCCTTGCCGTATAAGCCCATGACGCCAAAGCAGCCAGGGATTTCGAATTGTTAACGGGTCGATTAAACTATTTACACCTCGAACAAATAGCACTCCGCTTATCGACGCAGTAGTCGAGCTCCTCAGCTGCAGCATAATTTTTAAGTTACATACATTCCATTGACAGCTAAGCACCTCTCGCCAAAAACGTGGTCTTGGAGAAAAGCTGATTTTCCCGACGGATATCGCAAACAAAAAAGAATACGGGCTATTCTTGTACAGCTTGGCTGCGAAATAATTAATTCGAGATTTAGTGTTCTTGAAAAGCATGTCTGGAACAACAGCCATTTGGAATTAGCCTCAGGTAAGTAAATGTGTTTATTCTAAGGCTACATTTTTCTTCTAAAATTCCATAGACAACAGCTCCATGTTGGTAGTTTCGACGGCTACACTTGCGTCTATGTATTGCAAAGGTTTCAATCTCCAAAATATTCATAAAAGAGAGTAAACTTGTATTACGGTTTTGCAAGTAAAATTTCCGGTCGGCTGTGCTAAATTCGCTGACGGTTTCAGGAAACCCTCTAAAGCGTTTCGAGGAAGATCTGACGCCGCAGTTCAGTTTTTTAGAAAATATTTGTGTGCGCGAACACTTGTGCGGAATCTTGTTTGCGGTTAACCTTTGTCTCTCTGGCCATTTTATCCAATTATTCGTTTATTTCTTTAGGTAAAGGCTCTAAATAGCCTAGCCATTGTAATTATTACAGTGCCGGTTCACAAATATAAGCAGGAGATCTTGCTTGCAATTCTTGCTTTTTGACGTACCGGCACTGCGGTTATGTCGTCAAGACTACTTGTGCCAGCACTTACAGCCTGCTTTGGCTTTGGTAAGTTACCAAGTTGCGTTTTCTGAAATATTACGCTTTTAATCTGTATAGCGTGGTAAATCCGGGTTAAGTAAACTTGAGTATTTTTGCATTTACGTCAACTAATCCTCTAATATAGAAAGGAAACTATACCAGGAAAACTTGTATTACTAAAGAAAGTATACTTTCCTTTGGGGTAAGACGCACTGCTATTTTATACTTTAAACTATATTCTTTTAAACTAGATGCTTTTCATTTTTATCTTCGCCGCCGCTTCGTTCTTTTGCGTTTGAGTATCTTTTTAACGCATCTTTGCAGACCATAAGTGCAGGCATAGAGGGTTTTTTTTTTGAAATATGAAACATTGCTGCGTCTTCGCTCAGCTAGGCCCGGTTTTGCAAGCGGAGGCTTGCATAACCAGATAGGCACATGTGCAACAGCGTTGTCGCCCCCTCCTTTCATCGCACCATGGCTTAACTGAAGCAGTGCCCCACCTATTGCGTGAAAGTGCGAGGCTCAAAGACCGCGGAGCGGTTACCTGTTCAACCTATCGGTGTGCCACTCGGTCAGCCACCTGGGCACACGTTGCGATACAGCGGTGAGTGAAGCAGAGGCGAGTCACGTGGTATCACTTCTTCATTGCATCGCGAAAGTGTTATGCCCGGAGAAACTTTTTCGGCTAGTGCAGTACAGTTTTTGCATTTAAAAAAATTGGGTAAAGGTACTTCACGGAACTACGGAATGTGTTTCTCTATTTGAATTGTTAATCATTGGGCGTTCCGTTAAGGTAAAAGATGTTCGTTTAACAAATTTTCTCATTAGGGAGGTACGTTCTTGATAAAATTATTTTAAAGCAAATTGTCGACGAGCGGGCTTATACTAATCAAAATGATGCCTCAAGTGCAAACCAAAACGTGTTGCTTTATTTATTAACCATTAGAGTGTCTGTCATCGCTGAAAATTGCGAAAGGAAGAAATGAAGCTGAAAATCTATGGTGGATCACAAGGAACTTGTGCCAGCAACGGAAAAGGCAGCCTCTGATACCTGACTGGCTAACTAATTCTTATTTGTTATTTCTTATCTTATTGAGACTTGTTCAATGGTTCCCTGCGTGTTTTCTCTTACCCAACCTGTTGCTTTACGTGTCAAAATCAGCGCTTACACTTCTTCCTCTCCTCCGGAAAACATTGGCCCTAAGGTTTATTTTTTGTGATTCATATTTGGTCACCGGGAAGTTCACGACAGCTTGCCTGAGAACCTTTCACCCTAATGAAAGTTCCGGAGCAGACTACGGCAATGTGACCATAACTGACAAACCGTTAAACAAATTTTAACACACGAAATAACAATTTGCTCGTTCTGACGCTCATTGTCTAAATTTTGTTTACACAATCACCCCGTTAATATTCACAACATAACTAATATTAGCCGAATATGTCTCTTGCCCTCAATAGCAAAACCAAGTGACCGCCAAAGCCGATGGCGTCCCACTTTATAGCAACAGCAGCATATGGTGGCTACCAGATTTGTTAAAGAGCTGCCAGCTAGCCATGACCTCGACCATCGCTGCAGCTCGCCACGAGACTTGTGGCTAATGGCATTCCTGTAAACCATCCTTTTTAAGCGGAAGAACCCTTTGTACTCTCGGTCACGCAGGCTTCATTAGCGTCGTTTCCGGTAGATTGATTTGCGGCACAGGCGGAATGCATTAGGAAAGTTTAAACCTAACGCCCCTATCTTGCGGATAACCTGCTCCTGATCTCTCCACCATCACTGTCAGGTCGCAGAAATGTTGTCCAAACACTCGACGCGTTGGCTAATTCGTGTGGGACAGGACATTTATCCATCTCAGGCGTAAAGTCAAGAAGCACGAGATGGTTATTCCAGCGCTGACGCGAATTGTAACCTACAAGGTTACCTACCTGCAAACGGAGACACTGATACCATGCCTTTGGAGAACTCATGGTCGTCTTGCATCCGGCCGCAGCTCCTCTCAGCGCAGTCATATTGAAGTCCCTGGAAACAGAAGTTGCTAATCTCATAAAGTTTTAGGCTTCAGTTACGGCTACATATCTCTCAGGCGGGAATATCCCTCATTTATTCTTGCCAGTATTCACTGGTAGTGTGTGTTTGCTAGGAAAAACTAAGTAGTTGGGCAGAAACAAACAGACTTAGTGAGTGTTATTGCGTGTCTCACTTGACCGTAACAATTGCCTTGCTACCTTCGCTCTACCCTTACAATAGTGCGGGAACTCTACCGAAGTGTCTCTACAAGCTAATATCCTGACCATGGTGCCCAGTTGGAACGTTACACCATGTTTACCGAGTGAGGTGAAATCGTTTGGCAAGTGACTGACACCCTGGCTGCCGGATTAGATTGGCTGTAGTCTACAAATATTCCTTTAAAATCGTCCACGCTTATCTGGTGTTCGGCTTCGACTTTGTTCCTCGAACCTTCTCGCACCACACAAATTATTGTGGTAGCGCCCTTCACGTGGTCTGCGCATTGTAACCTAACGTAACGGTGTCGCGCGCTTTCAGCGCCTATAATGCAAATCGCGGTGAGCACCAGCGACTCGAAAAAGACAAAATGTGGCATTGAACTGAACGTTTGACAGCTGTCTCCATCAGAGCCATGCGGGCGATACCACATATAGCCTAAACGTAGTCTTCTCTAGAAGCTGAAGCCTACTAAAGACGAAGGCTATCGTAGTCTCTATTTGAGGAACAACACCGTGTACAAAAAAAGGAATGGCCCTAAAGATTAACATCGGCTGAGTGTTTCACTGCCTGCTCAACAGGTACAAACAATTGATTGATTGATTGATCGATTGATTGATTGATTGATTGATTGATTGATTGATTGATTGATTGATTGATTGATTGATTGATTGATTGATTGATTGATTGATTGATTGATTGATTGATTGATTGATTGATTGTGAGTTTTAACGCCCTAATTCTACCCAGGCGATGAGGCACGGCCAAGTTGAGTGCATGGGATTAAATTTGTCAAAATGCCGAGCACACGGGTGTTTTCGCTTTTCGCCTCGACCAGGAAAGCGCACACCACGGCCGTAAATTGAACCAGCAATGTTGGGATCAGCAGCAGAATGCTAAAGCAACTCGGTCCACACACTGAACAACAACTTTTGCCTCGGACTCTCGTCGTTACGTTTATTCGGCTTCTTTTTCATACCAAATCTAAAATGCAGTACATCGTGATAATAATGTCGAGACCCACGCATCCTCAGTGACGTATAAGTTTGAGCGAGTCATTTAAAGACGTGTGCTTAGGCAAGAGAAAATTCAATTGTCCGTGACATTTTCTCATCCCAAAAACCCACGAGGTCTTCCCGATGGATGAGCTCGTACAAACATGTGTTCTTGATTTTCGAGCTGACTATAGTCAGCTGGCACCCCCCCTTCTCCAGACAAATGGAAGAGACAAGCGTTGGGAGGTTGCAGCGTTGCCACCCAAGGTGGTATGGGATGTAGAGTATTTAGTAAGACGGAGAGTTGTAGAACGTTTGGTGCGAGAAATGTGTAATAGAGTAGCGCTGTTGAATTAGGTTCCAGTTTGCAGTCTGCGGAAAGCGGGCACCGTGAGCGCTTGGAGGTACAGAGTCGTCCGGTCTTGGTGCGAACACAGCGCAGACTGACCGTGCACTTCGGAGCTCTAGCGCAGAATCCGCCACCGTGGCTCGAATATAAGCGGCGTAGGCGCGAAGGGATTTGGAGGCGGGGTTTTATGCCGTCTGCTAAAGCGCGGGAGCATGCCGTGATTGCTTTGCTGTGTAGTACGCCAAACTCTCGGCATGCGTGTTGCGTCTTAGCGCGCCTCAACCGCGTTGCCGTAAAGCACATATTACTGACTGCTGCCCGTTGCGTAGTTTCTGCTTACAACTGAACGCTTCCTCTTTTCAGCGCCACGATCCCAGTTAAATGATGTATTGTAGCAAACATTTCTGTACTGGCTTGGTTTATTGAATGACGGACGGTCTCGAATAGGGCTTCGCATAAGTTCGGCCACCAGGATTTATTTATTGGGAACCCTCATACATAGCACATGGGTGTCCGTGCATTCCAGCCTCCACGGAATTTTGGCCACAGTGGTTAGGTTTTAATCCAGCGAATTTGGTCTCAATGTCTGTCGGCCTTTTTTTATATATTTGAATATCGCCAATCGCCAAGACGGTTAAAGCAGTGGCCCATCCAGCGGGTCTCACGCCCCAGTACGACCGTCCAACCCTCCGGCAGGGACCTGGATCGGACCCACTCCTTGCCTGCTGCAGTATAATGCGTATACCATCGATTGCGCTGCCTACCTGGCTATTTATTCGGAGACAGCAACCCTAACCTTTGTTGCCACCTGCTACGAATACCATTTTCTGGTCCGAACCATATTTCCTTGCAAGGGGCCTACGCGAGTAATGAAGCTGCGAACAACGGTTCAATGCCCCACAATTGCGGAACACCTTCTCTGTTCTTGGGTTCCGGAACTTTTGCATTCTTGTCTTCCCAATCCCCAAACGCATGGCCTAGCCGAACACAACGAATGGAAAAATTCTGAAAGAGAAAAACTATTTTCAATACAGAACAGGACCGAAAAAAGAATGTTCAATATGTTTTGAAAGTGCTTAATATTGCAAGCGATGCCTTAAATAGAAGCAAACCCTTCCATTACGGGCTGAACATACTCGTGTTTGCTTTCATATTTAGGGGCATTTGTTGTCAATTTCCATGAGTTCATTGATTCCTCCCGAAGTCGCATCGAGCGATCCGCGAGCGCCTTCCAGCTAGACTGGGCGCGTGAACACAGCGATAAAAAAAGCGAGCCGGACCCCATATGCGGGTGTATGACCATCTACTTTAGAAAGCACAAGCGGAAAAAGATCTTTGCTTCGTGGCCCTCTTTACTTCCAGGGTGGTTTCAAGTCTTGAGAATGGTCCGCCACGGTGGCTCAGTGGTTAGGGTGTTTAGCTATACGGAGCCGGGACACCCATTTTAGGCGAAACGCAAATCTATATAAGCGAAATGCAAGAACGCACGTTTGTTGCGCGATATCAATGCTCTTTAAAGAGCCTTAGGTGATTATCGAAAGCACTCTTCTACAGCGTCTTCATAGCCACCATCGTTTTGGTGCGTTAAACACAATATTCCGAACCAAGCCAGTCATGAAATGTTTGCAAAAATACTTACATTTAGCCGGTATCGTGGCGATGAAAAAAGGAAGCGCTCAATTGTCGTAAGCAGAAACTACACTGTGCGCCGCAATGGCGCCGCCATTTTGGGTCGCTCTGTCGCCGCCGAAGCAAGTCATTGCATAAAAAACAACTAAAATATTATCGCCGCAATGCGGTTTACTGCCGAAGTTTGGATCATCTTAGTTGTTTGGCGCTGGTGGTCGTGTGGGAAGCTAGAAGAACAATGAGTTGAGCACTTCGACCCAATAGTGGCGGTACGGTACCGTTCAAAGGGTGTCATCAGCCTGTACGGCGGCGTGGCATAGAGGCACCCTACACAGCCACGCTGCGCCGTGCTCGCACCAGAGGGAATGGCCCTGTACGTGTATATTTTGAATAAGGTAAATAGTCGAAATATGCAAGCATTCCTACGTTACAAAGCGTTGCCATTGCCACCTGGTGACCCACGTCTGAGATGGATGATTATCAGAATCAGTTATTCGATGCCGCGTGTGATTAAGTGAGATACAGAGGAAGAGCTGTAAAATGGCCAAATTGCTGCTGATTATTTAGGTTGCAACAACCCTAAGTCAGTTTCGCTCCATATATATAAATGGCGGTCGAGCGCTGACCTACACCTACCAATTGTTACGCAGAAACAACATATACATGGCAAAATATCACAAATTCACACAAAAAGCCGTTTTCTTGCGCATATGAGCATGTATAAAATAACCTAAAACATTACACGTGCGCGTAGCGTATGGCTCTGACCATGAAATTCAACCATCTTACAACTGGGCAACTCGCTATCTGACATCCTAACTCAGGCCTGGCTGACGAAACGACTGCTATTTGCAATGTGTAAATCTTCTGAAGTCTTACCAGTAAGCTAATTCTTATGTTTGAACAATACCTTGGTGGCGCCACGTTTTTACACGCAATGAATTTTTGTTAATAGTGAGCGCGCGTCCGGTGTGCCTCTAAATTCGTCTAGTTTGTTTGAGCGATTAGGACCCAATCAGAGAAAGCGATGGTCATTTCGTCCCTATGAGGAGAGATTTTTGACTAATTTAGAAGGTACTGGAATATTATAAAAAACTAGAGCCCGTACAATATTTGTTCAAAGAAGCTTGTCGGATTTGCTTGCTTTCCTCCTTTTCAGTTATCATGTTAGCTTTCGCCATGGAGAATGCAGACAGTCAAGAAGGAATCGCATCGGAACAGGAAGGTAGGTATCAAGTTTTTTTGAGTATGAAAAATATGTAAACGTAGAGGCGGGGACTTAATAATCCGGTCCATAGAGTTTCATACTATGTTGTACTAGAAGTAAATCTGGCGCCACTGTCTAGGGGGTCAGCGCTTCGGCGAGCGTTCCGTCATGCACCGGGCAGGCACGTTCCACTTGTCCTTGACAAGACTCATGAACAGGCTAAAGAGTTGGCTCTGACTGCAAAAAACCAACAATATTAGTGCAGAATCTTCAAGTTTGTTGTGTTATTATAGAAGTAAACCTCGAAAAAAAATGAATTTGTCAGTGATTATGTAGAAGCTACAGGCAGAATGAGCAAGAAAAAAGTTTTACCCTTTTTTTTATCCTGGCTTCGAGACAAAAAATAAGTCGCATGGCTAGGTAAGACAAGTAGGCGAGGAACGTCGCTAGCGGCAATGGCGCAGCCTACGGCGGTCCGCGACTGCAGAGACAGATTTTCCACTGTATATATTAATATTAAACTCTATGTTGCGGACTACGCCAGCGCGTGGTAAAACCCACCGATGCCTAGTCTGGAGGCCTGGTGCTTCTTGTCGAGACCGGTGAGACGCGCATTCGCGTTCGTTTTTACTCGCAAGCACTCCGATTTTCTCGTTTTCCGTAGCGGTGTGGCGATTGTCTCTGATGCACCGCGGAGCGACGCCGTCGTAGCATTCGTTTCGTCCTGATGGTGCATCTGTGGCCTAATGTGACGGCTGCCCCGGCTTGGGCGCAAGTGCTCCTCGCGTCCTGATAATTGCTTGCGCGGAATGTTTTCTGTTCAATTTTTCTGCTTTATCGTTTCCTAACGCTGAGGATAGCGGCTTGTATGAAGCGTGCATGAAGAGAAATCATAGGTGCGCCGCTATCGACAACGAAGTGCCAGCGAGATAAATCGTAACCCTTTATTCGTGTTGTTTTTTTGATACGACTGCATCTCATTCACTCGCCTTGTCCCTCCATACGGCGTTGTCCGTCCACACCCCTCCCCCTACACTATAAAAAAAATAATAGTTCGCGGCGCCCGGTTTCGATCCCACGACCCTGTGGGCGGAACTCGAGGTACATGGTGCTCTTCCCACTGCGCCACAAAACCGAGGCAGAATCAAATGCTACGAATGCGCCTTATATCCTTGACTCATTCAAACTACGTCAAGAAGCTACTGATACAACGCATGATGGGGCAATGATTAACACCTGCAATAAAAGAAAAGAAGCTCCCACTTACAGCAACAATGGTGGAGTAAAGGTCGTAGCGACAGCGAAGCCCCAATCATACCACTTAGAGAGATTGACCAAGATTGGCCAATAAAACATAATAATCATAAAACATAATAATCATACGCGTTCCCGACACGTTTCACGCGATTTCAGAATCAATCCAACGGAAACACCAAGTGAACCCCACGATGCGTCGCATCTACACAGGGTTCCACTCGCGGAGAGGTGGGCGCAATTTTTTGTATACTATCTAACCACTGAACTTATCTTTCAACTCGACTTTCACAGCCCATAAAGGAGGCACTTTGCAAAGTTCCCAAAAAAATCTTATCTTAGTTTTTTGCTCTCTACTTTCTTAAAAATGATCCAAGACATACTCATATAAATTGTCTATCCACTCTGCCTGTCGACATTCGTCCACTAGGTATTTATCGAAGAACCCCTTGAGATTACTGGCTACTTAGTGCAACCTCGGTACAGCACAGCAGATTGGGATAGGGGGCAAGTCAGTGGAAGTGGTAAGCCAATACATCTACTTAGGCCAAGTTGTTACCCCAGATCCCAACCATGAGGCAGAGATTATTAGAAGGATCAGAATGGGGTGGAGTGCATACGGCAGACATTCTCAGATAATGAATAGCACCCTACCATTGTCGCTGAAGAAGAAAGTGTATGACAGCTGCATCTTACCGGTACTCACCTACGGGGCAGAAACTTGGAGGCTCACTAAGAGGGTTCAACTTAAATTGAGAACGACTCAGCGGGCAATGGAGCGTAAAATGTAGGTGTAACATTAAGGCACAAGAAGAGAGCAGAGTGGGTCAGGGAACAAACATGTGTTTAGGACATATTAGTAGAGATTAAGAAAAAGAAATGGACGTGGGCAGGGCATGTAATGCGAAGGCAAGATAACCGTTGGTCATTAAGGGTAACAGAGTGGATCCCTAGAGAAGCAAGCGCTGCAGGGGGCGGCAGAAAGTTAGATGGGCAGATGAGACCAAGAAGTTTACGGGGATAAATTGGTCACAGTTGGCCCAGGACCGGGGTAATTTTAGAATAATGGGAGAGGCCTTTTCCCTGCAGTGGGCGTAAATTTGCTGGTGATGATGATGATGATGATGATGGTAAAATTTCTGTTTGAAGAGTCGCCTCATGGTTTGCTATACATAGTCACGATATCGTGAAAAATATCTGGCTACCTTCGGAATGGAAACTTGCTAAGATAGCACCATTGCTGAAAAACAAACTTTGGGTTTCGTCCAACGCAGATTACGCCGACTTCGTTGACTAGCCACGTTGTAAAACTGGTTGAAAGTTTACTGCATAGTCTGCTTATGCAGTTTCTGAGCAATAATTATACTTTAAGCCCTGCATAAATTGGCTTCAGACCTAGGAAATCTCTTTGGAAGGCACAGGTGCTCATTGAGAGCCCTATTAAGCTGGCTCTTCGACTAATACACACCAGTGCACTGGTAAATTGTAACCCTTGATATAACGAAGGCTCAGGACAGCGTGGAGTACAGCACTTTGAAGTTACGCTTGCATCTAATAGGATTCGAAAGTACATGCGCTGCTGTATTTCAGAGTTTTTAAAACGAAGAAAATTTTTCAGTTCCAAGGCTGCTTTTTTGACATGCCAGTATCATCAATTTCGTGCAGTTCCTCAGGTATCCGTTCATTCTCTCGTCACTTTTAACGTACTCCTCAGTTCCGTCCACATGCAGAACGGTACATCTACTTATGTTTATGCCGGTGATATTGCTTTTTTGTCATCGGACAGGGACATCCACGAGTTGTATCAACGACTGCGGAACTGTGTCGTTGTCCTAAATAATTGTCTGAGCACGTTACACCTGCCGCTAAATGTCAGGACGTTAGCCGTTATGGTATTTCACTGCCATAACCCTATATCATTAGGTCTAACATACTGGTTGCAATCCATCCGTCAGGTCACGGAAATTATGAATCTTGGTATAAGTAATGAGGACCACCTTACATGGCGTCCTTATATTTCGCACATTGCTGCCAAAATTGAAAAAGCTGCTGGAGTGCTGCGGAGGCTATGTAATTATAAATTCGGCATGCGTAGAGACGCCGTGCTAATGATTTATTGTTGCTTTGTTGGTTGTATATTGGAATTTGGTTGCGTGTTATTTTCTGGCTTAGCGGCTTACGAACTCCATCCCCTAGTTCTGATTGAGAGATTGGCTTTGGGTTGATGTTTAGAGTGACCAAAGTATGTGGCTAATTGTGTGTTGTACCTTGAGACCCGACTGCCTTCAATTCTGCATTGATTTAGATTGCTGACCGTATTACCATTTCTTAAACTGTTTGCATCCCCATTTTACGAGCCTCAACCCATTTTCCTCGTAAGGCGTGACCTTTTGCGAAGATTTACGAGGCCCCAGTTTTATGAGTCCTCAGTTGGATTGCGCATGGGAATGGCTGCACCCTGTTCATGTCAATGTTTTTTCTACTCCTGTCCTATTCTGATAGCTTGTCTCCTGTTGAAATAAGGCGGGACAACGTTTTTTCTCCGCAAGCAAAATTATTGCCGCCCTGATTACTCAAAAGTATACTCGAAGATCATTGTCACATACCCATATCATAATTGCCACATATGCCTCGCAAAGTGATGAGAAGGTTGAAGTAGGAATTTATACTCAGTCCCTAGCTTGGTCCTTCTGAATCAGGCTGCCACATTATACGCTGATTATTCAGGCGGAATTATTGGCGATAATTCTGTCCCCTAATAAACTATAGCATTGATTTGTGGCCACGGTTGTCTTAGATTCTCTCTCCGTGTGCACCGTTTTAACAAACGATAATGATACCTCCATTCCCCGGTCATTCTCTTCATTCGTTCCTTCGCGAGATTAGGTTAGTCAGGGTCTCTCACCACGCAAGGATAATCTTCAATAAACTGGCAGACAAATTAGCCAATTCGGCTCTTCCTGGTACTGTCGTAGTGAATTGTCCGATTGACAGTTTGCTGCTGGGGGCAAGGCTCAGGCGCCTTCAAATTTTACAAATAAGTCGGCAGGATACCCTTTGTTCATGCTCCGACTAAATTCACTGTGGAATATAGAAAAAGAAGAGCGCCACGACCGCAGCCAGCGGGAGCTCGCTCCACGAGCGGGGCTGACGCGTCGGTCGGTTCGTTGCCGTCTTTGACAGCCGGACATCTTGTTCCTCGTTCCGTTTCGTCGCATTCACATCTCACACTTATGAAAGCCGCAATTCTGCAAATCTCGTAAATGCGAGGGGGTAATGACAAAATGTCGATGCAGAATTTCCCCTGTAAGTTTTAAGTGCGAATGCACTTTTTAAGTGACCCTGAATCACGCGTCCACCGCCGTCCGTCCGTCCGCACCACATACCCACTTAGGGCGATTGGCCAAGAAGAGTTCCTAATTTCTTTAGCACATACCCACTTAGGGCGATTGGCCAAGTAATCTGAATCACGCGTCCACCGCCGTCCGTCCGTCCGCACCACATACCCACTTAGGGCGATTGGCCAAGAAGAGTTCCTAATTTCTTTAGCACATACCCACTTAGGGCGATTGGCCAAGAATCGGGCGTGAGAAGGGCTAATGCACCCGCTTAAAGGAGTACTGACACGAAATTTCAAAGCTGAGATCCGCCCTAGCAACCAAGTACAACGGCAACACAAATAGGTGTCTGTGAATAAATGCATCTTTCTTTCTTTGTAGTTGTGTGTGTGTGTGTGATCTCTCTTTCGCGAACATTACCGAACCGCGCAAATTCAACTCCTGCATTCGCACTTTCACATTCTTCCCCTCGGGGAAATGCGGGGAAATTTTTTTATCTCCACAAATCTGGTCAGGCTTTATCTACTCAATGTCGTTTCCGCAAGGCTCCGGAAACTATAGAGCACTTTCTTTTAAATTGCTGCAGCTTTTCTTCCATGCGACGCAGGCACGTTGATTACACACCTATTCGCCTTAGCCTACTGTTATCTTCCACTGTTGTTCTTTCTCTGGGTGCTTCGGTCCTATAAGAGTTTGGCACAAAGATGTCGTGCTCGCTTTCCACTCCTTTTTTGAGCGACAGGCAGGCTGCCCTGCTGTACAACTACGTTTGATTCATGAATTTTTTCCTGACTATACTATTATATCCCAAGATTTCCTTTTGTTGTCTACTTCATTTTGTGTTACTTCTTCGTTTTTCTTTAAAATAAATCGGGTCACAGCCTACATATTGCAGCCAACTTCTTGGCCAATTTGCCACGTGGGTATGCGCTATCATTCAAGGGTCCAACGAACAAACCAACACTGGGTTACTAAACAGAAATATCAGGAATGACGTGACCCAAGGCACCGACGTCACTGCACAAACCTGCGCGAGAGTGGTTCGATGAAGCATCAGCTCCAGTCTCCGGACACACCGCCGACGCACGCATTAAAGTGTCCAGCGGCGACAAGCGGCCGTCTTCGGCCAGCGGCATCGCATCGTCGTCCCCCAAAACGACAGTCACCACAACGGCAATGTTCCCGAACCGAGCATCACATACACCGGCCGCCCTACTAGCAACACGAGAACACGGCCTCCTGCTGCTCACGACCACGCTCAACTGCGCCAACGTCAGCGTGGACAATTCGGGGTGGGCATTATATACACTTGTAATGTAAGACTGTATTGACTGTAGTAGATGTCGCATCAGTTTGTCTCGTGACGTGATAATTGTGCCTTTAGAGTTCATTTTTAATTCGTGTAATTCTGTGTCATGTGCTTTTAGATAAATGTGCTCTGTCAATAATGCCTTGGTTTCCCGTATTATTCTCCTTCACCGATTGCGACACGTGACACATACCCGTTCTGAACGGAAGCTCAAAATTTTTATTCAATGATATACCGCAGCGTGGCGCGGTCCGGAAGAATTCTACGCTACAGACAAGACACGGATTTCATACGTGAGAACAAAGGCCCATCCACACAAAAATGTAACAGACAACGTAACGAACATTTCAAGCGAGGTCAGGAACGACAGTTCGCGCTGTACATTGCTTAACGGTGCAGGTTGCCGCAATAATGTTCAACTGCAATCAAATTGCAATTTTAAAGTCCACTTGCAACCATCTGCATGTTAGATTATTTGGTAAAGATAACAAGAATTGTTTTCGTTCTACTGGTTCGCCCTTGTGCTGTGTGGTACTTTTGTGCTTTTACATGAAAACCTTCGTTGTTGCAAATATAAAATATATGTTTCCGCGGTACTTATTTGTGCCCACTTGGCCCTGCTGCCCACGGAACATAGGCGATGTTTCGTTGGCAGCAGGGGTCCACGGGAGGCCTGTTATTCAGCCGTGTTTCTAAAACGTCCGCGAAGCAATTGATCGCCGCCTACCAAAAACAAATTTATGTAGGTCAAAACATATCTGCGGAAACGTGTTAGCCAACTTTGCCTAAGATTCAGTAGTATCTTGTGGAAACTATTGCTTAGCCACCTTTGTGCCGGGAATATGAGAGGGTGAGAAGAGGCCACCAGTATGATCTGCTTGTGCACGTGAATCAAAGAAAAACAATTGCACCTGACCCTGTGGCTACCAGCGAAGATGTGGTTGTTCCATGGACGCTATAAAGATTTTCGTTGAAACATAACAAGGATGCCCATACCTTTCTTAGAATGTGAACGCAAAAGACTAGTTGTGTATTCTGGGGATATTTTCTCAAATTCTCTGTTGAACGTGATGGTAGCGCCTGCCGCCATTTGATCGGGCCCTGGAGAGCGCACTCCGAATCTGGTTCCGCTAAATCCCCACGGTTAGGAGCATATGTCAACCGCAGTGGCTTCTTTGATCTCTCAAGCCCACCCGTATTGAGGTGTGGCAGCGGCGTTTCCTTTCAGGCGCGCTCTGCGTCGCCCTTTCTCAAAGCACTCAACCGTCAGTGTTGTTTCCCTTTCCCCTGAAGGGATCCAGGGCTCACGCAACGTGCCTCGGGTAACTAGTTCGTGTGTGCTTCTGTGTACCTCACAACTATTTTTGCACCTTATACATTCCATTACACTTAGAGATTTGGGGTTTCTGCCTTGAAATAATAAAACAAGTGTCTCGGGAAAATTAGAATAGCGCTGTCAGAGAACGCACCACTGGTTAAAATTAGCAGTGTACTTTCATACTACAGTGAACCTACCAGAAATTCTTTTTTATTTTATCTAGCTGTAGCAGAAATACCTTTTTTCTACACGATGTATGTTATGAATCCACGCTCGACAATTCTCAAAGCATCTTCAACAGAGTGATTTCGAAGAAACGTTGCCTATTAGGTGCCTTCCATTTGGAGATAACAGGGACAATCTTATTTGGCTTATTTACTTATGCCGGCAAAGCCAATAAATACAAATCAAACACAAATGCGTATTGATGTGATTTTTATTTTCTCAGATGATTCAGATGGCGAGGAGTGCGATTATAGTGACGCCTCCCCATGCAATGAGACAAGAGTTTTTTATCGGCACAATAATAAAATGGTGAGTAGAAATTTCTGGGGGCGCGTTGAAATTTCAGAATGGGTTAGATAAACAACGATGCAGAGATATACCCATTACAAAATGTAGGTTTAAACAATGAGCGTTTTGAAGTATTAGTCTCAGATTCTACTAAATCCAATGACAACTATAAAAAAAGAGAGATGAGCATGGTTACAGTCATATTTACGTCTGCTGCAATACCTGGTATAGTAGGAAACGTGATCTATAGACAACGTATATAGCAAAGAGCAACACGGCGTTACCGGCCTAAACAGAAAGGTGGGGAGGTGACGCCTGCGGTTTGGTAAAAATGTCCATGCTTGACAAAGTTTTTGTGTATGGCAGGCGAAGGATTCCAAAGGGTCTGTTCAGTTGTGTACAGCCAAAAAGGCCGTTTAAAAGAGCATATTCCGAGCAATTAGGCCGACTGTTATATTCCTAGTAAATATAAAAAAAATATTCTTGTTTTGTTACTTTGCCTCGCCGTTAGAAACCATTGTGAGCTATGGCCGAGCTGAACTTTGTTAAGAAAACCTCAAATAAGAAAGGTCGGCCATCCCAGGGGCAGCAACCCAAGGAATCATCTGAGCCTGTGCCCGCGTCTATTGCTTTATTTTAAATACGATACCTTTCCTTGGCCTACTTAAACGCGGAAATTTTGCTCTGTCTCTATGCATGTCTGTCTGTCTGCCTATGACTCCATTCGGCCACCCAGCCAAAGTGAAATGCAAGTTGTGCCATAGTATTATATACCCACACCCAAATCTAAACGTGTAAGTTCGGTGTCAGTTCTCATACTTGTCAACATCGTTAAACAAGAACAAGACATTACGCAAGCATAAGTCTTAAAATAATATATAGGTGATATTTTCAGTGCTCCTTTATTTAAAAAAAAAACGTGAATTCTTGGTTTTTACGATAGCAAACGAAACACTACATCTCTACAGAGAACTGTCACCTGCTGTTGCCTGCGCCAGAGGCGGCATTTAAGAAATCATTCACCAATGGCAACGAAAGGTTTCTCTAGATATTTTCTGAGCACCGCTTCAAACTTGAAACGCTCGTGGAGTAGAGCAACGTGATTTTGCAAAGGTGTAGTTGGGTGCCTTGATTCACGCGCGTCTCCGCCGTATGACAGCGCAGGCATCGAGGGATCCGTGTTGGAGCAGTGGAACGCGATAAATTTAAATTGACTTGAGCAAACATCTAGCGTGTTATCTTGGGAGGGCCGAGACTGGAGAAAATGAGCATGAAAGATTAGCGGGAAAGAGAAGGGAGGCACTTACTTGGCCGCGCCTCCAGTCCACTATCATCTTTCGTCGACATTTGCAAAAAAAGGAGCAAAGACGCGGCCATTTTTTGCAATTTGGCTGCGTTAAACTGCAGAAGGAGAATCACGAGGACGAGTACTGACTCATAAGAACGCATTGAAACGGCCGTCACGGCTGTTCCTTTGGCAGACGATATTATTACAGCGGTTCATACATTATGAATGATGTTTTGTTCCTAATCGGTGCTGTATTTCTGGGTAATCGAGAGGAAATGCTGTGTACCTTAACGGACGGTAAGAATGCACAAAACAGACTTAAACAGCCATTTCAGGACCGAACCATCGCAGGACCGCAGTTAAAATGCACTATGCTTAACGCACCGGTTTTAAACACTTCGCTAAAGCTGCTACACTTTAAAACGGACACTTCTTAATTTATTATAAAAACACATAAAGAGACCGCGTCCTTGAAGCGCACCTTGTTGAGTTTTCTAGCCAGCAACCAACGACACAATACCTAAACATTTTTACTATTACATGATCTGGACAACATTTTCTTGGAGCCGTTAAAGTCTCTTAAGAAATTGAAGCATGGTTATTCCTCTAAAGCAAGGTGCCCATTTTACACAAATCCTCGGATTGGGACGAAAACAGCCTCAGCGGGATGTGCCCCCTAATCACTATGAAAAAATTGTTTGGCTCAACTAAGCCTATATTGTGAGCACTCGTCAAGTTCCCGCTACTACTGGGAAATAATCATTTCATCCAGTAGAGTACTCTGCCACGTGCACGCTTATTGTGAAAGAATGATGAGACATGTAATCATAACCACACCAGCAGCGCAAGTATTGCCAGCAGATAAACTATCCTAACAGTGCTCTTATCTTAACTAGACCCCTACTAAATTAAAACCAGCGTCAAGCACACCAACGCCACCTCAAGTTTAGTCTGAATCAGGGTACCTCCAGCTCAGACTTGTTTTCAGAGCAGCAAGTCTGACATCAAGACCTTAATATAAATTACTTCCGCCCCCCTCATACCAAAAACGTTATATCAGACCAACTGAAGAGCATGATCGGCGCAGTTGAAATGTTTTGGGCAGTGTGCTTAGTTTCTAATAAGCTGCGGGGAAGTAGAAAATGAGCTGAAGGTCATCAAATTTTCACTGGAGGGTACTTTTAGAAACTATGATTACCGAAATTCCCCATAATCAAGTGCTTTTATGTTGGGAGCAGTGACTGGGGCATGATGGCAAAATGTTTGTGTCCGTCCACGTCAATACGTGTTGCACTGGAGCAGAGCGAGCGAAATGAAAGAAGAAGAAAACCGTGTATAGAGCACGTTAGGAAAGCTGCCTTCGAGATTATGGGAGACCTGCCGGCACAAAACTAGCGCGTTGCCTCGAGTACCTCAAATCGAAGCGCGGCTCGCCAGCTGCCTTAGCCTCCGCGTGTCACATATCCTCGACTGCCGATAAAAAGTATTGTGTGATCGGGTCTGCAGCCAGTGGGTGTGGCCAAACACGAATTAATGGGAATGGCAGTGCGGATACGCGCATATTTTGTGGCAAAAAAAGGAACAGAGGGCAGCCAATGCTGTTTTCAAAGTGAGGGA
The DNA here is from genome assembly GCF_048455015.1 of Haemaphysalis longicornis. Lineage (NCBI taxonomy): Eukaryota > Metazoa > Arthropoda > Arachnida > Ixodida > Ixodidae > Haemaphysalis > Haemaphysalis longicornis. The sequence continues at coordinate 609,005 of NW_027526252.1, read as the reverse complement.
ATGTGGCCATTGAGACAGTCACAGTGCTACGCGCATGTGTAACGTGTCGAAAAGGCGTGAGGGAATTTCAGCGTTGAAAACTTTTGAAGATGGAGAAATGTGTGCGCATCGGACCGAACCTCAAAATCGCGAGGTAGAGGGATGAAGTCATACCCATCCCTAAGCTACCTACCAAAACATATTTCAACAAGTTTTCCTTCATATAGTGCACGCTCGAAAACAACTTTAAAAATTAGATGTTGCTTAGAAACCATTGGTGCTCACGGCACACAACGACTCACTTTCTCAGCAAGCCATTAGAGCGCGCTGCGCGTACCTCATTGTTGCCAAATATTGGTGAAGATAAACATTTTTTAAAGAACTAATGGAACGTACAGCGGCGAAAATCATTGTAAACCACCACTCTGCCAGAGACGGCAACGATAAATACCATTGTTTTCATGATTTCTTTAACTGGGAGGTAGAACTGAATATTTTTGCTTCTTCAGAGACTGCAAAATTTTCGTTGTAAACAGTATCAGATCACTGCTCACTGCGCACATCCTAAATATGGTTAATGGAAATCTTTATCTTTTGTTTTCAGGTTCCCGTCGGATGCCAAGGAGAGTGCGGCCGCCACAACGATCACCCTTGCATTGTAAGGAAACAAATTCACTGCAAATTGTTCTAAACATAGAGATACGTGCTTTCTCGGGGCTAGCCCCAGTATTCTGAATCCCTCTTCCACTCGAGCGTTCAGGTGAGGAAACTCTTGAGAGCGAGTTTTGGTTTCATAAGCTAACCTTAACTCGAGGGTCTGCTCCAACGGAAGAGTCACTCGGCACTTCGAAGAGCCACTCCAAGGTATCGTCTTTGCTAGCTTGAAACAGCCCTACAGTGCCATTTTTAAGATAGCTTTTTACGTTCTCTCGATGAGAGCTTGGTTCCGATCACTGGCCGCTTTTGCAGACTTCGCGCTGCATGTACTCCGCTATCACGAGGCATTTCATGAAGGTTTAGAGTATTTCCCCGACCGCATGAATCTTCTATATTGGCGCACGAGGGGCCGGCTGAACCCCTTTGAGCACTTCAGCAAAGACAATTTCCGGTCACGGTACCGCTTTACCAAAGCGGCTGTTCTGAAGCTCTTGAGGTACCTACGCGTTGGGGAAAACACCGCCACCACGGTGCCTGCCTTGAAGGTTACCTTGTGTCCCCTGAAGCGCCTGCGTGGGAGGCGCTGATTACACTGCGATTTTAGGTCCCCAGGATACGCCGAGAAGCGCGACAGTATAGAAGCATGCAGACAAAAAAAAAACCGATTTATCGTTTGCTCGGGAAGTGTGTGTGAAGAAAAGAAACAAACAAGAAAACAGTTCTCTTTTGTTGTGTCCACCCACTCTTTTCATTTTCGCGCTCCGTTCAATCACAGACTAATATCGCCTAAAATTCCTGTGTAGTTCTTTAACGACAAATAATACGTTATATAGCTGTGTTTTAAGGCATGCCTTTATTTTTTTAATACAGGTTGTGCAATTAGCTTGCCTCCGTATGGCTTTCGCTCCACGTATATTTTCGCGCCCAGAAATTTTGTGCTGGAGGTGCGCTTTTGGAGCTGGTTTGGCGTTAGTTAAAACGGTTTTCTAATCTGATGGGTGCCTTAAAAACCTTTTACTAGACCAAAGGACACGTACTCACAAACTGCAATGCTTACCTTTCAGAAATAAGTCGAATGAAATCCCGCAATGACGGAACGCTAAGAACTGCCCTTGGGCGCGGTGTTATAGAAACTACTTGTCCGCACAAAGTAGGGAGGCTTGGCCAGTGCAGATTGTAAAGGACTTGGGATAGCTTCCCATATAATGCGTGCTTCTCATTGTATCTTCTAGTCGTGTATTCTACAGAGGTAGATGGCGCCCACAAAGGCCTGCTAAATTAATTTAGGCATTAGTCAATTTATCCTAACTGTTGTGACAAATAGTGTCTGGTTGTACCTTGCTATTTTTGTTCAAAAAAGGCTACACGGAAAAAAATATTTCCCGTTTGCTGGCACCGATTTGGGCGTCAGGCGGTTGATTTTAAATTTCTTTTTAAGAAATCGTGCTATAACAGTTTTTGTACACAGGTTTTTCCTCGCAGTCATTTGCTACTTTTTATTATTATTTCTTTTGCGGGCAATTCAAAACTTATTCAAGCATCGCCAGACTTTTTTGCGTACACAATATCCAGCTCATGTGCTGCTGAAAAACACTAAATATTATATGATATCGAGCTGTCTGAAACAAGCTCGTAGGAAATCTGTATTGCTATTTCTAAAGCGCCAACAGAAGTGCTGTTTAGAGCGCAGGTAATTGACAACAATTTGGCTCTACGTCGACAACCTGCCGTTTCTAAAATTTTTATTTCAATTTTGAAACTTATTTCTTGCTTTAGGAAAACCAAACAATCGTATGGACAACGGAAAATGAAGAACGGCAAAAATACTGTGCAAGCCTTGAACAAACGTTCCCTTGCGGTGTTGGAAAATGTGTGAACGGTACTTGTATAGTTACGGCACCAAATGAGACTTGCCAAGAAATAAGAAATAACACAGACGCTCACTGAAGTAACACCTCATTACATTCAAAATTCCTGCTGTAGTCGCTAATGCAGTCGACGTGTGGGCATTGTTTTGTCACAAATAAAGTATGTTAATTCTTGAACAAAAAAACTAAACAAAACGTCTGCTTGTGCGTGTTTACTGCTGAACAATTTTCGACACTGTGAGCAAGTTATCATCAATGATGGGCGGCATGGCCGTAGTGAATAAAATTTGTGAGCTGTGTAGATGCTTTTAAAACTGGCTTTCAGCAGTAGAGCAATTATATTACTTTGAACTCTTCTATTTTCAAGTGCCAGCCCTAAACACTTCATATTATTGACAACTTTTATTTAACAACCATTGAAGAAATATCAATACGTTGAATAGTGACCACACCCTGATGTATTATATATTTAGGTATGATTCGTGTAAAATGTTAAAAAACGCGGTGTATACTCCGCGATTACAATAGAATGTGCATTTTGTGACTCGACATTTGGAAACTATTGCAGTATCGTTAACGGCATTATCAAAACAAAATTTTTCCCAAATAGTTTGCTTCAGCGAGGGGAACAGGTAGTTTAGTTGTTACAACTCGCCTTAAATGTAAACGCAAGAACACTAACGAATATATAAAGTACGGCAATCTGTATTACAATTTCACACAAAACCATGTCGCCATCATTATATAATGTGTACGTGCCAGATTTAAAATCGCAGGCGATACTGGCAGGACAATGCGCAAAGCGCAAAACATATGCCTAAAAAATTAAACAACCTGAGTATTGTTGGTAAATGCTTAGGAGCACAAATTGTGTGTAAGGGAGCATGCAAAAGTGGGTGCTCCTCAGCTCGTACTTGTGGTTAGTAGCCCGAGTTTAGTTTGCTGCGTCACCTGGAAATTGAAAGGTGCAACACGTTTTGTCCCCATACACTTACGGCGAGGCGGCTGGCATGTGACTTCCCGACGTTAACTATGAAAGCTCTGAACGTCTCCAAGCAAAGCGTAGGGAAGCGTATTCGCGGCGCGAACTGAATAGAACACTATTCACTGATTGTACCTATCCAAGATCAGGGTGCAATATCAGTAAACTCTCCACCTAACGAGTCATCTGAGAACTTGAGGGTCTTCATTCAATCAAAATGGATGACGTCTGCGATAATTTCACTGACACTTCATTGTTCTTGGTGCATTCTAAAAGCCCGTAATATTCCATTCGAAATGAATAACATCGCCGAAATTCCCGTCGGAAGTCAGTATTCCGTTCCTAAAAAACGTGTGCCTGTGCCCTGCATCGAGACTGGAATATTTGATTAGAAACGAAGGAACACTCCACGTGCTAATGCGGCACAAGTCCCAATTCCTTGGAAAGTCTGTACGAAATTATAAAAGGTGAGACTTGTGTTTCAAGTGATTTCGCTTCCAACATCTCTTGTACAACTGCTATCCTGTGGTATGCGCGCATACAAACCAAGGGTCATCTACAGCCATCGCCGCCATATATTTGCCCATGCATTATCACTATTCGCTTGAGGAGAACGGCGCAAGTATTGCGGTGAAATGCACCAAGACAATAATTGCAAGAGAATTGGACGCAAATATGCTGGAGGAAAGCTCACGGAACAGATATCCCAAGCGCTTCAGCCCGCATACAAAAAGGCGTCGTTGCGAAGTTTCACTATGAACACGCAAACATTGCCCACAGAGACGCAAAGAAGGCAACAAAGCGTTCTTACGTTTCTGTTTTACGATAAGAACGGAAGTCTATAGGAAAGCAAATCTTTCTTACGCAATTCCGTCAATGCGAATACTTTCGCGGAAGTGTTAAAGAGGCTCTGAAGTACCATATAGAAAGAACAAGTGCGCATGGAGTGCTCTATTGTGCATCTAGGTCGGTTTATTCTCATTAGATTAAAACCAAAAGAAAAATAATTGTTTTCGAGACGTACGAATATTTCTGCGTGACATCTCACAGGGTGACTTTCTGTCTCTCCGCAATACTATCCGGCGTTTCATGAGATAGTGCAGTCCCCCGCACGGGGCACCTTGAGTAATCTTGGTGACGGTGTTGGCGACACCGCGGACCCCGAGCCCCCATACTCTTGCTGTAATCTACCGTGGCTACGAGTTGTAAGGTGAAGGGCAGAAACCACAAACGGTGGCCGTCGGAGCCCAGGTCAAGCTCCGGCGGATGGGCTCCCTGTCTGTTTACCAGGCAGGAAGCTCCGGGACCTCTCAGGCTATCAGGGTAAGGTTTGAGAAGAAAGTACCCCCGTCCCCTGCTTTTTTCAATATCGCATGGCTTTTTCTTTATCCCTCCAATCCAATGATCGGCCCCCTAAAAGGGGCCGCACCGAAGTACTAGCTAAAGGTAAACCAGAACATTTCCACAAATTTCTTGTCATTCACTCTGCAGAAACCACTCCTGTTGCAAAGAAGTCTGTCATTCTGTTGGCAAAGTGCATTGAGTCTGTTGTTGGTTCAGACTATGATGCTAAGAAACTCGCCTCAGGTGATGTACTGGTCGAAGTAAAAAGGAAAAATCAGAGTGAAAACCTACTGAAACAGACGACGTTGGCCAACTTGACTGTCACTGTGACACCACACCGGACCCTCAACTCCTCGCAAGGAGTCATATCAGAGAAAGAACTAGAGTCTGAGACGGAAGCAGATCTTCTTGAGGCGCTCCAACCTCAACATGTAACTGCAGTAAAACGAATCGTAATTCGGAGAGCAAACCAAGAAATTCCGACAAAGCATCTAATCCTAACGTTTGATCGCACAACGCCTCCAGAAAAGGTCAAAGTGGGTTTTTTTAGCTGCAACGTACGACCGTATGTCCCAAATCCAAGGCGCTGCTTTAAGTGCCAACGATACGGCCATGGAACCCAATCATGCAGAGGGAAGTTGACATGTGCCAACTGTGCTGAGACAGGTCACTCCTCAGAAGCTTGTGAAAGCACCACTCAGAAGTGCCCGAATTGCAGCGGACCGCACGCTGCTTATTCGCGTGCGTGTACACAATTCAAGGCCGAAAAGGAAATAATTCACATAAAAGTAAATGAAAACATCACCTATCCAGAAGCGCGCCAAAAGCACAAGCTGCTTTCGGCCACATCGTACGCAGACGCCGCCCGCCGGGGGTTGGGGCGGCGTTTGGTCAGCACGGCAACACAGTGCAGCCTTCTTGCTGATGTGTTGCTGTCCCAACCCCCAGCTGAGCAGCCACCTGCTGCCTCTACAACACCTGTAGAGGCTGCGGGGGCCCCGTCTCTTGCCGGACTGCCTTCGGTAGTCCAGAGTAGTCAGGAATCGCCCAGTGTGGCGACTCCAGCGAATGTGGCGAGTGCGATCGCCGCTGGGAGCTCTGCCGCTCTCACTGTGTCCTCTCCACAGGCCCTAGGGACACCTGAGGGCACGGAGGAGATGGACACGGTAGGGCCCACAGAAGCGCCCATCCTAGCCCCGCCGCCTGCCCCGCCCGCGGCGCTTGGGGCTGGAACCAAAGGCACCCGTAAGGGTGCCAAGTCCAGGGGGCCCGGTCCGCCGGACACCCCCCGAACATCTGATGAGGAAATGGACGTCGGACCGTTCCTGTCTGCATCGCTCCGCAAGGAACGGGCTGCGGCGTCCAAACCAACAGAAAAGCCAAAGAAACCCGCTCCAAGAATACAAGCCCCGATAGACAAAACATGAACCCACACACACATTCCAGTAGCTCTTAAAGGTACATAATGGGAACAGAAAATATCATCCAGTGGAACTGTAGAGGCCTCCTTAACAATCTTGATGATGTCTACGAAATATTGCATTCCAATCAGCCAAGTGTGATGTGTCTACAAGAAACACATTTAAACTCCAAACACACAAATGTCTTGAATAGTTACATGGTATTTAGGAAGGACAGGGCTGGTGGTGGTACATCTTCAGGTGGTGTGGCCATCATTGCCCGAAAATCATTGGCATGCCACCCTATCCAATTACAGACTGTCCTTGAGGCTATTGCCATTAGAACCATAATTTTCAATAGGCTGATAACAGTGTGCTCCATCTACATCCCTCCTGACTTCCAGCTTTCAAGCTCCGATTTCGAGGGCCTTGTAGATCAGCTACCAGAACCTTTCATTCTTATAGGTGACCTCAATGCACACAACACTCTTTGGGGCTCTCACCGCACAGATGCCCGAGGTCGCCTAATCGAACAATTTCTAATATCTTCAGGAGCATGCCTATTTAACAAAAACAAGCCTACATACCATAATATAGCACACAACACTTATTCACACCTCGACTTGGCCATTGGCTCTGCAGCACTCTTTCCATCACTTGAGTGGGATGTTGGCACTAACCCATATGGTAGTGACCACTTCCCTACCTCACTAACATACATAGATAAAGGCCCTAGCAGTTCCCCTTCCCATTGCAAGTTTATAGAAGCAAGAGCAAACTGGAACACATTCACAGAGACATCTCAACTACACTACACAGACATAACACACTTACCTGTAGAGAAGGCAACACAGCTCGTCACGGAGCACATTCTCGCCGCCGCCAAAAAGTCAATACCCCAGGCCTCTGGGACCTCGCGCAACCCGAGAAGGCCCTGGTGGAATGACGACTGCAAGCGTGCGCGCGAGGCCCAGAACAAGGCGTGGGGCATCCTCCGTAGACACCCCACAAGTTGTAACCTTATTTCTTTCAAAAGAGCGAAGGCATTAGGTAAGCGTGTGCGCCGTGAGGCAAAAAGAGAGAGCTGGCGCGCCTTTCTCACATCCATAAATTCATACACGGACACCCACAAGGTATGGACCCGAATACGTAAACTAAAAGGACAACACACACATAGCCTGCCCCTGGTTAGCACGACAGGGGACACTCTGGAAGATCAGGCTAACACACTTGCACAACACTTCCAACACGTGTCTAGTTCTGCGCACTATACAAACACTTTTATGCAACACAAAACATCTGCCGAAAAGAAGCCTATACGCGACAAGAACAAGTCAAAGTCTGGATACAACTGTGAATTTACACTCCATGAGCTGAAGATTGCTCTTTCCACTTGTAAACCTTCTGCTCCAGGTGCAGACAACATTACATACACTATGATTCAACACCTACACGCAGACACCCTTGAGACACTCCTGCACCTATACAACCAAATATGGCTATCGGGGCACCTTCCAAGGCTTTGGAGGGAGGCCATAGTTGTGGCTTTTCTGAAAGAAGGGAAGGACCCTTCTTCTCCCGCAAGCTATAGACCTATTGCCCTGACCAGCTGCCTGTGCAAGCTCTTCGAGAAGATGATTAACCGGAGGCTCATGTACTTTCTTGAGTACAATGGTCTTCTCGAGAGCTGCCAGGCAGGCTTCCGGGCAGGGCGATCCACAAACGATCAATTAGTTGCACTGGAATCTTACATTAAGGATGCCTTTATACACAAACAGTACTGTATGACCGTATTTTTTGATATCGAGAAAGCTTATGATACGGCATGGCGTTATGGCATTCTTGCAGACCTAAAATCCTATGGTGTAACAGGTAACATGCTGAACACTCTTTCCAGTTACCTGTCTGAACGAACATTTCGTGTCAGAGTCGGTACGGCACTCTCAAACGTTCACGTGCAGGAGAATGGCGTGCCTCAAGGTGGCGTATTGAGCTGCACCTTGTTTATAGTTAAGATGAACTCTCTCCGAAAGGCACTGCCGCCAACCATATCCTGCTTGATGTATGTAGATGACGTTCAAATATCTTTCAAATCATGTAACATATCCATTTGTGAACGTCAGGTCCAGCTTGGGGTAAACAAACTTTCCCGCTGGGCAGATGAAAATGGATTTAAACTTAATTCTTCTAAAAGTACCTGCGTTGTATTCTCAAAAAGGCGGGGCCTCCTGCCCGATCCCGACATAAAACTCTTTGGTGACTCGATTCCAGTAAAAAGAGAACACAAGTTTTTGGGTGTGGTGTTTGACGAGAAACTCACGTTCATCCCTCACATCAGACAACTAAAACATAAATGCCTCAAAGCAATAAACATACTTAAGGTCCTTTCACACCACTCCTATGGCGCGGACAAGCAACTCCTCTTACGTGTCTTCACAAGCTTGGTGGGGTCCCGCTTGGACTATGGGAGCGTGGTTTATGGGGCGGCAGCAAAAACAGCGCTGAAAATGCTAGACCCAGTGCTTCACTTGGGGCTTCGCCTCGCGTCAGGCGCTTTCCGTACAAGCCCCGTACAAAGCCTATACGTCGAGTGCGACAAATGGTCCCTAGATCATCAGCGAACATACATAGATCTTCTGTACGCTTTTAAAATTTCGTCAATAACCCACCATCCTCTCAAACCATTTATTTGTGATACACCCATGTCCCAACTTCTTCTTAATCGTCCATCTATCTCTGCTCCGTTCTCACATAGGGTGAGACAGGAAGTGTCAGAATTATCGGTCACCTTTTCAGACACCTACAAATCAACCCTTTCCGACTTTTTACCACCATGGCAGCTGCGCCCCGTGTCGTGCGATTTGTCCTTTGTAGCAATTGATAAAAAACGAGTACCCACAGCTGCAATTCTTCAGCACTTCTTGTTCCTTCAAGATAAATACAAGTGTGCAGAATTCTTTAGCGACGCGTCAAAAACAGCCCGTATCGTGTCGTGTGCTGCGCACGGACCTGATTTTAGGGTATCTAACACTTTAAACTCGAAAAGCAGCATTTTTACTGCTGAAGCCTATGGGATATTTCTGGTTTTAAAGCACATAGTTCATCATAAAATTCCCAAGTCCATCATCTTCACAGATTCCTTGAGTGTAGTACGTGCATTGTCATCTAAGCAGTACTGTAAAAACCATGTTATTCATCTAGTTTACAAAACCATTATGTCAGCTTATGCATTAAGTCTTGAAGTAACTGTATGCTGGGTGCCAGGTCACTCGGGGATCGCCGGAAACGAGACAGCAGATCAAATGGCCGCTGCTGCTGCACTTGCAAACACGGTGGACATAACAACAATACCGTACACTGACCTTAAGTCACACATCAGACAACACCTTCGCAATACATGGCAAGCACACTGGAATGAACAGGCAGACAACAAGCTACACGTTATAAAGACACTCTTGGGAGCATACACCACTGACACACATAACAGGCACAATGAAGTTACCCTGGCTCGATTACGGATAGGCCACACGCATGCAACACACTCATACCTGCTCACGGGATCTCCAAGACCCTTGTGTAGCAGGTGTGGAGACGGCCTATCCGTGATCCATGTGTTACTTCAATGCAAAGCACTCCACACAACACGACAGAAACACTTCGCCGACCTCTACAAACAACACATTCCACTACACCCAGCATTGTTTTTAGCGGATGACCCCATGGTTCCTGTACAACGCACGTTTAAGTTTCTTAGAGACATCAAGTTTTTACACCTGGTTTCATATCACGCGTAGTTGCTTTTAAACCCGATCTCATGCCGCGCACCATCACAACCTGGCCTTTTACACCAGCCATCCTCATTGTCTTTTACTGAATTCACTTTGGTTTTTGTTGAACGGTTTTAGCGTTTACGGTTACATCCTTCATACCTAACCACCGTTTTGGCGCTCTTTGCCCTCGTTGGCCTTGCGCCATAAAACACCAACCATCATCATCGAGATAGTGCAGTCCCCGTTTACATTCATTCCGAAACATGTACAACGACATGCTCTCAAAATTCAGGGTTATCTATTGCAACGGCCTCGGAACAGACAAGAAGTTCAGCGGAATCAGTTTATGGCAGCTCAAAATGGCAATGTTGTTGTCGTGCAATAAATCAACATAAAGCAGCAACTCTCCTTACCCGCCTATACCGCAGTTTTAGGCGCGTCACTACGCAAATCAAGAGAACGTCGATAGGAATCGTTGATAACAATAGAATACGGGACTCTCACCTATTCCTTATAGCCTTGACCTATTCGTCCACGAAAGTGTGGCCGCTACAGTGGCCTTAATCTAACCACCTATAAATATATTTTACCACTCATACGCCTGTGCCTGACACCAAGGAGGCAGGGAGTATAAACAAAATATCTTATCCCGACCTACGTACAACTGCATGACACTACAGCAAGATGATTCACCAACGTTTGTTCGCCTTAGAACTTGTGCAAACAAAGTTCTCTATATTCTACAGTCAATTTCCTGCAGAAACTCATCTTCGAGAGTAGAGGATTGTTACAACCTATCTTGAGTTCTTGAGTTGCGTGCACGCAAAAAGCCTTAGATACAGCCGCAATATATCACAAGTAAAACGTTCCGTGCTTTAAATATAGTGGATTACGAAGTTAAAATATTGCAAATGTCTTGTACCAGATATAGGTGTGGAATGAGTAGATCACGTTATTCTTTTTACCGTGTCATTTACACGCATTTTGTACCATCAAATCTGTCTTCAAATGCGGCGTATCTGTTCCTTTATCTTCCCCGTAAATTTGCACACGTCACCTTAGATGGAGTACATTGAAGTCAGCTGCTTCAAGCTTAGTAAGTTCCAAGGACGTTTTGCCAATATAAATTGCGCATACGACGTAACATTACAAAATTCTTCATAAAATGAGTAAACATGAACGCAGAATACCACCTATCATCAATATACACGGAAAAATAATGTTACGGCTTTATAAGAGTGCGTGCGGTAGCCGCAAATGGTATGTGGTAGCCATTCTGTTCCCGCCAATAAGGTACAAACCCAGTATCGAGACTTTCGCTTCAAACGATTATTCCCAGGTGTAAACTCCGCAACGTAGGCGTACCCAAGAATACGAAAAAATTTCTTCCGTTCGTTTTAAATCTGTTTATATATGTAAGCTATACAGAAACGATAGGGAAGCTTCAGTATTCTCACTGCTGTTTTTTTAACTAAAATTTTTGAGTTTATACTTCGGTGCTTATCGTCTGATCTTTTTTCTTTCGGTTGGTAGTGAATTGACAACATTGTCGTGAAGCGGAGGTCCGTTGATGTTTTCTGGTTGTTTTGAGTCACGATGCCCACAGCCAGGGCTCTTGCTGTAAATTAAATTAAGTTACCAATAAAATAAATCAGTTAACTTTAAAATTTCTTTAACGCCTTGACTGCTTCACTCCGATCGGCATGCTACCGCAGCGGCAGATATTGGACCAAATTACGCCATTACAACATAAAGGAGCTCTTATAATTTCCGGTGACAATGTCGCATCAATTATTCAAGGCCAAACGTTCGAGAGAGTGCGCTCGACCATCTCCAACTACATTTAGAACGTCAGGGTTGATCCCTTGTTTGCACTATTTGTTTTCATAGCCCATCTTTGGAGAAAGAAACTCCTATAGATTTAAAAAATCGCGGAGGTGAGGAAAGCCTAATTTGCGATAAAAAAAATTACCAAAGGAAATATACTCATCGCATTGAAATAATTCCAGCTGATAGAAGGGGAACTACGTTTCTTGCTACAATTAATTGAGAGTCGCTAGTATATGTGGAAACGGGCTGCGCGATGAAGCGAAGAGGCTTCTCGGACCTATTTTAACGCATTTTGCAGCTTCTGAACCTTTCTAGAGACAAAACCATTGTATACTTCATTTATATTGTTGGCGGTAAGTGTGAGAAAGTATGGGAGCCAAGAAGGGGGTAGTTTCAGCTCAATACAGACTATAACTTTGAAAAATGCGCAACATTGGTCATGTTCACGTCTTTATCGCGCTGTGTGGCGGTACATGTAAAAATACAACGTTTGGCTCACTTGAAAGCATGTATAATGGGCGTATATTTCAGAAAGTTTATTCGGGCACAGCGTCTTTTTCGGGAGAAAATATTTTTGTAAATTGAGGACCCACAACTGTCTCAGACAGGGGGGCCGTACGTCGATTGCAGTAAGGCGACAGTTTCTGCCTGGCAACGCAGAGGTGCGGTAGTCACACGCGTGTTGAGTTTTACAGCGTGTAGCTGCAATAAATAAAGGAGCGTGGATGGCAGGTACTAGATTTGGGAAGGGCGTCATTTCCAGATGATCAAATGGTGTTTTTAAATGAATTCCGCAAGGCAGCGTTTATGCAGGTGAAACAGATGCCGTAGAATTGGGCGGCTGGCCCGGTCTTGATGCATTTACGAGTGTGCAGTTTTCATCATTGTCGCCGGCGGGGGTTGTTTGCCTCATGAGAAGTCTCGGTGGCGCAGTAAGACATCAGCTCAGCATTGACAGTTAGCGATGATGGTATGGTCGAGAAGCTTCCAGTAATGGCAAACGCATGTGGACGGAGCTTCGCGACGCTTGTCATTTTTGTCTGGACATCTATGTTTCTTTCGCACTCCTCTTTTATACAGTTGCAGAACAGACTAGTACTAAATTTGAACCTCGTAGGAACGACAGTTCTACAGTTTTAAACGTTTTCTTTTTTTTCGACGTGGGGAAGGCGCCGCGGTTTCATTCACACGCAAACAAAGCAAGCCTATCTAACGTCACGGACAAGGAAACTATCTGAACCGTACTCCCTTTATAGCGTTGCTGTTCCGATAGTTTGACAAGTAAATAAGCTAGCTAACCGCATTTCTGATAAAATTAGAGCCAAAAGCCAAAATTTAAACCAACAGTCACCGTAGGTTCGAGAAGCTTCCATTCACGGGGGACACGCTTAGACGGAGCTGCGCGAGTTTAGCTTCAAAATAGCGAGCTGAGCGTAAGCTGAGAAGATCAGTGTCTCTTGGCCAGATACTCTTTGCCCAGCTGAGCTTACAAGTAGCCTTTTTGTGGCTATACACTTTAGCATGTCATTGGCCTTTCCAACTGCCAGACGTCAGAGAACATCATTAGTAAACCAGCCTGTCCGCTTGCTCCTTTACAACCACTCGAGTAAACAGCGAAACCTTCAAACGCTCGGTATGTATCACTACAGGCGTGCGTGGGAACATCGTAGGAGGGAAACTTCTATCACTCTCTCGTTATTTTTCCTCTGGCTGTCTATGATTCAACCATGCAGGTGTGCAGTGCTACCTTATCCGGGAGTACCCAGAATCCCGGATACCCAAAGGGCTAAAATAGAAAGTTCCAACCGTGGTAGGAAAGATCTCATTGATATAAACAGCAGTCCCTCACCAGAGAAGAGTCTGGCCACACTGGTATAGTCGTTGGCCGCAATCTCCCATTACTGATCAACTCAACTCTCAGCCTCCAGTTCTCAGTAGCTGTAAAGCGCCGGTCGGAACAGCGATACAGCAGAAGGTGCTAAGAATCTCTGGGTCAGGACAGGCTGCCGTTGGAACTTGACACTGCCAACATTCTGCGCACCGACCCTCTATAGATGGGGAAGCTTAGCTGTCATACTGGAGGAGCTGTCTGACATTAAGTGGGATAATATAGGGTTACGCGAAGTTAGAAGCACAGTAGTCTTTATACACTGGTCTAGCGGGCATATTTTGTACTACACAGGGCTCCAAGATAAGAGCACGCGGTAGGAGTTTAATGCACATACAAAGAGCAGTAAATGTGGAGGAGTGTTTCAGCATTAGGGAGGTAGTCTTGTCTGTTGGTATCAAAGTAAACAGGCGGTACAGGTAAATATAGCACAGGCCTATACACCAACAACCAGCTATGATGAAGCCGTAGATAGCTTCTATGAGGACACCGAATCAGCAATGGAGGTAACAATGCAGTTCACAGTTGTAATGGAAGACTTTAACGCATAGGTGGGTAAGAAGCAAATATGTGAACGTTCAGTGGGAAACTTCACAATAGACAATCGTAATAGTCGAGAAGAGGCGCTGGTCGGATTTGCTGAGAAAAATAAGATTTGATAATTAACCCATTTTTCTACAAACGAAAGAAAAAGAAATTGACATGAAGTAGTCTCGAATGCACAACCAAAAACGATATTGCATTTAATCAAAGTGACAAACCGGGTAACGTGCACGACGTAGAGGTGCTAAATTAAATTGGGAGAAGTGATACAGGGTGGTTAGATGCAAGCTAAGGCTGAATCTCAGAAAAAAAGGAACGAAACTCACGAAGACTTAGAAACCTCGAATGGAATCACTCAGAGCCAGACCGCAGCAGTTGAAAACAACTCTTCCAAGAAATTCCCTCTTTTGGATGAGCAGAAGGAGGTCAGTGTCGACAGGCTAAAATACCACCTAACATCGGCACTCAGTGAATCAGCAGCGGCTGTGGGAGAAGGAACAGGGAGAGAAAAAATTAGAAAACTAAGAAAAAAACGAACTAATGTTCAAAGGTGAAAACAAGATATTCAAGTAGAGTGGATCGGAATGAATTAGCAGGGCTTTCAAACTGATTAACAGAAATAAAACAAAAGACATCGTGCATATAGCATGGCATGTTCGAGGAAACGCTGCAAATAGGGAAGAGTGAAAACAACTAAGAGAAAGCCAGTGAGCGGCAAAGATAGGATGTACGCACTCAGAGATGAGCAGCGAAACATTACGCACTACTTAGACGAAATAATAAAGTTGCAGAACGATTTAACGCTTGGCTGTATGCCAGCGACGTTAGGCCAGGGGAAAGTATTGAGAATACAAGCTGAACTTGCGATGCGCCCTTTGTGATAATAGGAAGTTGGATAAGCTCTCAAAGGCATGACAAAAAGAAACACTGGTGGTGACGACGGCGCAGCCGTAGACCTCTTGAAGGAGGGAGTAGATATTTTGTTGGAAAAACTTGCGGAACTCTTTTCGGAATGCTTGAAGACTCAAAAAGTTCCCATAGCATCGATAAACGCCCACACTATCCTGATTCATGAGAAGGGAGCTCCCGAGGGGCTGAAGAATTACAGAACAGTCAGCCGACTGTCATTTGTCTATAAGTTCTTTACCAAAGTTATTGTAAGCCGCATAGCTGAAAGCCAGGATACTAATTTTCTGAAAGAGGAGGCTGGCTTTAGAAAATGGTAATCAACCATAGATCACATCCATGTCATCAACCAAGTGATGGAAAAGTCTGCAGAGTAAACTAAACCATGCAGGACAACTTCAGGATAACTAGCAACGTCCAGACATGCCTGCGTTGGTAGCGCAGTGGGGTCCCAGTTTGAGACCCCGGTTTAGATCTCACTTGCATGTGTTTGTGTTTTGCCTTGACTGTATATAGTGGCGGCTCCTTTCCACTGTCAAAATTTGCAACAAGCGGAGGGAATGGGCACAGTGTGGCTACATGAGACTTTCCCGTTAAATTACTAGATGTGTGTGGTTCGCAGTTTGTGCATTTGGGAAAGGTAATCTTGCACTACCTTCCACATCAACCTGCAATCCGCAATGTATGAAAGAACGATCAAAGCAAGTTAATCTAAAACTGTTACTGGCTATTGCTCTAACGGTGTTGACCTGTTACAGAAATACATGTGGATTCACTGGTTTGGTTAAAGCCAAGGTGAAAGCCTTGCAATACTGATTCACGTCGACAGACACAGGAGCCACAATTCTCTAACGTGTAACTATGTCACCTTGTATATATCCAGAGCGCAAAAGAGGACGAAGGGAGAAAAATGCCTGGGACACAGGCTGCACATAGGATCAGAGCCTGTCGGTGTTTTCATCTTTCCTTGCATAGCCCGTTTTGCACTGCGCACATGAACATTTACCAGCTCACCAGCATTTCAACCTTATTAAAGCTATTCTGCTAGTGCCGTCTGAGTGCTACAGCAACATTTACTCTCTCCTACTTTAGTTCGCACTAGTCCATCCTCTTCCCTACCTTAATTCCACTGCGTTCTTTCTAATTCTTCCCAATATCTCCTAATGAATCCTAATCCGCCTTATTCCCACCATAAATGTCGGTATATGAGTTACCTACCAATTATAAATCTGAATTTATCGTGGTCTGCCTTCCCCCAATGCAGTTCATTCTAATCGACGCATTTTCTCAATTGACACCTTACTCCGCACTATTATTCAGTACTATCAATCACTGATCAATCATTGCGTCATCTCTTGAGGCCTTCGGTGAAGCAGGAGGAAACACTGGTGATCAATACTCATCTCCTACACACGGCTTGCATGCTTTATTTTGCTATTTGTATTCCTTGTTTGACATGATGTGTACTGTATCGTATTTTATAATGGTCGTATTAGTCGCCGAGGTCTTTCAAGGTTAGTTTCCAGTGCTAAATAGTGTATTACCTTAACCACACAACGTCTTATAGCACAGTAAAGCCAATCTGTGTCTTGGCGCAAGCTATAATCCCACACTTGGCGCAAGCTGCACTGTTACGCCGCAACTACCGGAAGTATACTCCGGAACTTGTCAATGGCGCGGATCTTTTCTTCCATAGGAACATGATGTGTGCTTGTCTTAAAGAACCTCCACATTAACCGCGTACACAGCCATCAACATCGATGAGCAATGAGAGGCCGTTTCTCTCAGGGGCGAAACAACGCTATAAGAAGAATTGATAAGAGAAGGACGCCTTTAGGGCCCATGGACTTCTGTCTGCCGTCTTACGTGAAGAGGTGTAGACCAGTCCTTCAACCTTTACTAGTTAGCAACTGACAATAAAGTTTGCGTGACCTGAAGCAGAAAATACCTAAGTAATTAGTCCGGTCAGAAGCCATGACCACGGAGGCCCTGCCCAATCCTTCTCCGCAGATGCCTGCCCATATCTTGAAGAAGACGAAGAAGAAAAACAACAACAATAACAAGAAGTAAAAAAATGCCACACAAGAGGGCATTCACAAAGAAGCATCATCATCACATGAGTAAACCGAACTGTATTTGAGAAAGGGCCGTCCAAAATTCTCTGAACCCCGAGTTACCATCGACATTGACGAGCTAACGCTAGGGTGATGACCCATGCATTGCACTGCAGCTGGCGCGCCACGTGCGTGAAAGCGAGAAAATTTAATGTAATTTAACAAATATTCATTTTACTCAATATGTGAGTTGCTATAGCCGACGCGGTGAATTTCTGGAGTGCTGGAGACAAAGGAGAGGTAATTACGTGCCCGAGGAGGCTGAAGGCTGTGGCCTATGGACATTGGCAGCAAAGCAAGTATATACCAGGCTACTTTTCACTCCCTTATCGCAGTACAAATCTGTAGCTTAAAGGACCACTTGCCCAAAATAAAACGATCTCTTCGAATTTCAAATATGTAAGGCCAGTACTTGAATGTGGGCGTTGACATTACACCTTAGCCATTATTATTGAACTGGCAGGTCAAAAACACCATTCGCCCTTTAAATATTTCTTAGGTCAAAATACTGAAAATATTTTTTTCAAGACTTTTTTCGCCATTATTTCAAAGCAAACACGAATTATAATTACAAGAAGGTGCCATACGTTTTGAAAATTTGTAAGAATATAAATGTTTCACAAATTCAGCTTAGTCATTATCAACTTAGGATAAACAGATGTCAAACACAAGGTTCAGGTTTGAGTTGGTTACCTATATCTACCAAAATTATTCTGATACCAGAACAGGTCTACGATCCCAGGTGAAGCTCCTGAAACTCCACTTTTTACTCTCTTAGAAAAGCAATATTAAAAATCCAGTCATACCGGGCTCCCAGAATTGGATAAGGATGTAGTCCTAAAATTTGAAACATCTCGGTACAAAAGTTTGATGGACCATCACGTTACACGTCAGGCTATTTCACTGGGGCAAAGGTGTGTCCTCAATACTTTTATTACCGTCTTTGTCCCTTGTAAGAGTGAAGCCTTTAAATGTGTTCTTGGAAATTTTCACGAAAAAAATTCTCAGCAAAAATTCAGAGAAACTTTCACTCACGCACAGGACGTGAATGGTGAATCTGTTGTTGGTGAACATTGCCGAACACATAGTAAAGTTTCAGTATCATTTTCATTTGCGTAGTTGCGGGGCTAGTATTCTTCGTCATATGCATCGACAAGGTGGTCTTGCGGCGAGTGGCGTATGCAAATTTATTATCAGCATTATAGACTTCTACCATCTCTTCGTCGTTGACTCCAAGCAGCGGTGGGGGTATCTGCAAGTCGCCTATGGAAGAATTGGCACTCTAGTAGGCATGTGTTCCAATTATCCAGAATGGCTTCTAGAGAATGTGGTAGCCGCAGTGACCTCTCCCACCCAGTGTGTGTTTTCTACTTATAGGCTTAGCGCTGGAGATTTTTTTAACATACGCGGTAGCCCTTGACGACAGCGGTGGAGGTTATTATTGTTAAAGCCACTGCTCGAGGCCGGGACGCCGCGGTCGCTGCGTGGCCTGCGCTTACAACGGCTCGGCATTCTCTTAATTGCCATTTGTCTTGCAACGGCCAAATTTCGGCTTCTACAGCAGCGCAGCTGTTTAAAACCATTCGATATTTCGGAAGACGCATATGTAAGGAGGAATGCCTTAAGACAACCAAAAAACTCCTGAATCCACACTAGCACAATGAGGGTTTTTAGGTCGAAACCATTATACTTATATTTAGACATTGCCACGGGGGAAACATAACCTGATGAATTGATTATAGGGTTGAACGCGCCCACGCAACGCATGCGATGAGGCCAGCTTTAGTCGCGGGATCCAGATTAATTTTGACAACCTGTGGATCTTTAACGTGCGCTGAAATCTCGTTCACACGGGCGTTTTTGCTCTTCGCCTCCATCAGGGGCCGCAGAACCTGAACAAATGAGTAGGATATCTTAAAAATCAAGCGATATCACAAAGTGTGTATGACATTTATTAGTTTACGTTCTTTTGGGAGTAATTTATACAACTCTAGCCTGTTTCAGCCCCTACGACAAGAAAGAAATGTTCATGCTAATTTTAAGTCTCAAGGTAGAGCAGCTTGGTTTGCTTGGTTGAAAAAATTTTTCAGGCAGTGAGACACTTCTCTTTTTTGGTATACAGCACCATTACACGAAGGGGTTAATGAATACCCTTAATACGTAAAGACAACAGACTTGCTGTAACTACAAAAGACGACACCCATTACGTATGTATTTTCCATTCGTCAAAAACAATTATACTTTGTATTCTCTAGCTTAGTTTGTGGCAGGAAATTGCGGATTAGCATTTGCATGAGAAGAAGTAATTTTATGCCTAGTTGCGGCTTTTGACAGTGGAGTGTGCTTACTTAATACGTTTATTTATTACCTTTGTTCCTTCATGAAGGTCCCAAAAGTTGCACACCTGCGTTATGTTGAAGGCATCAAACAGGTCGGCACTCGTAAAAATATACTTTCCGCCCTAAAAATAAAATTACATCCTTGAACCACAGGATTTGTTTCTCTTCTATTGCGCACAAATATTATTTATGGGCTTGTGGGCCAATTTCTGCTGAACCAATCAGCAAAAACGTTAGGAAAATGATTTTAGCACCCTTACATTTTATGCTTAGCAATACTCGGTATAATACAATTTTCAGCCAGAAGATTTCTCCGTAGTGCTCGTGCAAGGATAATATTTCTTGTTCGCTGAGCCTATTCCTGCTGGAGCGATCCGAAAAACTCATTTTTATAATATTAAAAAAAACAGACCTTACAGTTCGAATTTTGTGAAAAAGTTTTGGCTCGGTTAGCAATTCTTAGAATCGGAAGTTTCTTTAAACTTTGCCTAGCGACCATAGCCCATCACTCGTGTTTCTGGAAATAACAACACTATACACATATAAATGGTAGGTTCTTGCTGGAATTGCAGATCTTGATTCCGCGTCTCAGAAGTAATGTCGTCAAAAGTACTGCTGCCACTGCTGGCTGCCTAATTTGGCCTTAGTAAGTCATCAATTACTTTTATTTAAATTGCTATAATTTTAACGCATTATTCTTGAGGAAGCTATGTATTTACATTGGGGAGGCTATTATTGCTGTATAAACTAATTTGCTTATAAACACGAGGAAACTCGAAATTCTCTTAGAAGTAACTCTAAATGTAGTGTCAAACATGTTTAGTGGAAATTCATAGGAGGAGCTTATGAAACATCACTCAATTCTTGTTTAGAGAGAACATTTCACCAGAACACCAATAATAAATCACCCACATATTCACAAGTTTGCAAAGAAGAGAAGAATCACGAACGAGAAAAGGCAAGGGTGGGACACATGATAATGAGGCAACAAGTCGATATGTTCGTTTGGAAACGCATCGAATGCGTTGCCGTTATGCATACTAATTTTTTAATTGTGATGTATCACTGAAACTCGACGCACAGTCAACAAATTTTCCAGTTCTTTCTGTAATGAATGTACCTCAGCCATTTCGGCACTCACGGCATCTACAAAGTCCACCCCACACCTTTACATCAAAATCAGAAGTGGCCGTTCTCTATAAAAATAATTACGGGATGGGAAAAGTACAAGGACCAGTTAAAGGCGGAAGCGTGAAATGTAAAGCAGGTAAATTGTGAGGTACAGAAAATCGGCACTACAAAAATTTTTCAACAGTGGTTGGAGCGTACGCAAGCTGGAAATCACGTGGGGGACAGAAACAGCCATGCGGGAAGAGGGTCGCAGGAGGGCCCTGAGAAAGACAGAGAAGCACTCACCACGAAAGTGAAGCACCAGCACCAACAGGGCGTGCTCCGTTTCCGCGCGTCTAAACAAGATCGGCCTTAAGAGGTAAAGGTTACGCGGACAAGAGGAGGATCCTCGCTATAGCGGGTGAGCAGAACGCGCTTGGCAGGGTGCTGTACAAGGGGCTCACAAAAGGGTGACAGGTGCGCCACAAAATTTAACAGGAAAGTCAACAGCAAACCAACAGGAGGCACAACCACGCTTTTGCCTTCATATTCGTAAGTACAAGCATTAGACGTTTTTGTAATAGCTGTAATTATACAAATCCTAGCACTGCCAGCTTTTTTGCTTCACCCTCCTGCCGCCCCCCCCCCCCTGCTCTGAGCACCTGCGGAAACGTCCACGGTTGACGGCTGTCGCTGCATGCGCCTTCAACGAGGATAAAAGCGCATTTGCAGCTGTGTGGCCCCCATTCTTGAGCGAGCGATCAGCCACCGCGGTTCGATCGAAGCCTGCAATCTAATCTGCTGCCCTCGTCTTTACACAGGTAAAAAAATTAGCTTTTCTTATTATTTCTGTACCTAGCATCGAACCGTGGTGTGCTGATCGCTCCTATGGTAATGGCTCCTACTGTTGCTGCCTTTGCTAGAGACTTCGAAGAATTTAAAACTACTTTCGCGGCAAAACTTTCCACGTTGACAAGTTCGCTGGAAACTGTGAAATGTGTTGTTGTGAAATGTAAACCAGAGGAAGTCAAGCAACTTCAAAATGACATGGAAGAGCTTAAGAAGTCTCTTGACTTCATAAACAATGAGTTTGAGGCTGTCAAGCTCCAAACACTACCCTTGTTGCTACCAACAAAAAGCTTGTTGAAAGCAACGATGTTCTTGCACGCAAAGTCGGCGCACTTGAGCAGTACTCCAGAGCAAACAATCGCGAAATAAGAGGCGTTCCCGTGACGCAGGGCGAAGAATGCTTAAAAATTGTCAAGCAACTCGGTGATGCCATTGGGTGCACGGTACAGACCGAGGACATCGATACGGCGCACCGGGTCCCAACACTCAACGCTAACCACAAGAAAATAATTGTGAGGTTCTGCTCACGCGACAAACGCACAGAATTCCTCTCAAACGCTCGCAAGTCTCGTCCCACAACTTCTTGCCTTGGTGTTCTTGGTGAATCTTCCCTTGGTGTTCTTGGTGAATCGTCCCAGCAGGCCACCGCTAATACGGAAGGTCAGGATAAGTCAAACACATCCGCTGACAAAGAGCAAAAGTCCAAAGTGCAACCCATCTATGTGAATGAGCATTGACCCCTGAAAACAAAATCCTGTTTGGAAAAGCGCTCTAACTGAAGAAACAGCGCGAATGGATGTTCCTCTGTACTGATCATTGTGTGATCAAAGCCAGGAAAACTCTCGACAGCCGTGTGCATCGTATCACCTGCGATCAGGATCTGCGGGTTTTCGTTTAAAAATAACATGACCTAAGCGGCTTTCCTTTCGTCCATTCCCATGGCTTACGTTTCAATGAATGACGTCAACACCTCTTTGAACAATACGTCTTGCTTTTCCGCAATTCACTTCAACGCTCGAAGCCTGCGCAGGAACTACGACAGCATTTCAACTTTCGTCCAGTCGTTTGATAAGCGATTTTCTGTTATCTGCTTCTCAGAAACTTGGCTTTCTGTCCATAATAAAGATATTTTTAATATTCAGGCTACAAAAGTGAATACGGTCATCGTGATGGTAGCGCGCACGGAGGAATGGCATGTCATATAAATGGCGTTTCGATATAAATTTCAATGTTCCTTCTTGTGAATCTGTATGGATCGAATTTGAAGCGTCATCTTTAAAAGATAATCATTCCAATGTCGTCTGTGGCGCTATATATCGATCTCCCTCCTCTGATCCTGCAATTTTGTTAAGCATGCTCTCGGACATACTTCACCAACTTTCTTGTGAAAAGAAAACCGTCTTTATTTTCGGTGACATTAATCTTCTCGATGATTCAAACCACGATACCCTGGAATACATCACCTGCATGTACAGCTATGGGTTTTAGTGTCTTATTAACGTTCCTACCAGATGTCCTAATCATGGCACTCACTCCTTGATTGACCACATACTGACAAATTCCACTTGCACCTCTGAAGCAGGCGTAATTCAAACTGAAACTACAGATCATTACCCTGTCTTTATGACCGCTAACCTGTCGGTTCCTGCTATCGTCAGGCCGTGCTTTAGAGCTATTTTTGATGCGGATGAATATACACGCATAATATCAGATACCGACTGGTCTGCGATACTCGACACACCAGATCCTGAAATTGCCGTTCAAATGCTTTGTGAAACAATTACATCAGCCATTGAATCGTCTACTACTGTTCAGGTGTCCAATCGACGTTACCACGCCCCTCGTTGTCCTTGGCTGTCGAAGGGTTTGTTATGTTCTTTACGGAAAAAAGACAACCTGTATAAAAATACTAAGCGGCATCCATTTAACACACACCTCAAAACCAGATATACACGATATTGCAATATGTTATCCGTATTGCTAAAAAAGGCCAAGCGAGGATATTATGAAAACCAAATTCAGGACAGTGGAAGCTACACAAAAAGAAAGTGGCAGTTGATACGCGAATTCCTAAACACACCACTTCAACGTGACTCGGTCACAGCCATTAAAATGAACGACTCGCTCGTCACAGCACCGCGTGATATCGCGAACTGTTTTAATCAACATTTTTCTACAGAATCATCTGACCCTTCTTCTTTGATGTATACGCCCACATTTGCTCGCCAACCACAATCATTCTTTCTTACTCCTACCAACCCTGCGGAAATTGAAGCCGTCATTTCAGGGCTGAAAGCGACTGGTCTTGGCTTAGATAGAATTCAGGGGAAACACATCAAATTGATTTGTCCATTCATTCTTCCAATCTTAAGTTCTGTTTTCAATCTTGTCTTTAAAACCGGTGTGTTCCCAAGCATATTCAAATTGGCTAAAGTTGTTCCGGTCTTCAAAAAAGGCGATCCAAATCAAATAGAAAATTATCGACCGATTTCAGTCCTTCCATTTTTTGACAAAGTGCTTGAAAAGTTAATCGAAAAGAGACTGTCTAACTACTATAAAAAGTTTAATATAATAACTCCCAGTCAATTCGGCTTTCGACCTGGCCTTTCAAAAGATAAAGATTTTGGCATGTTTTGTCGATAGTATTAAATTATTCATTGACAAAGGAAATTACGCTGGCTCGGTATTCGTCGACTTATCGAGGGCATTCGACAGTATTGATCACGACATCCTCTTCACTAAGCTTCAGTTATACGGAATAGCTGGACCGCCCCTTCAATTGTTCAAAAGCTTCTTGTCAGATAGACAGCAAATTGTTTGCGTAAATGACACTTTTTCGTCCTCTGCTTTTAACAGGAAAGGCGTCCCTCAAGGCTCTGTTTTAGGGCCGCTTTTATTCCTTACTTACGTAAATAATTTACCGCAGTGCCTCACGCGCTCGAAATGCATTCTATACGCCGACGATACCACCATCTTTTCGGACAATCCTGATGCAGAGATAATAATTTCTGACTTGCAACATGACTTATCTTCTCTTGAAAATTGGTGTGCTAATAACAAACTATCAATTAACTCGTCCAAATCATCCCTTATGGTATTTTACTCGCCGAATAAAAAGTTGCAAATAAATCCTTGCCTCCATTTAGACCTCAATCCCATTGTAGTGCGGAACCAAACACCCATTTTAGGTGTTATTGTTGACACTCACCTAAAGTTCCAATGCCATATCTCCTCCATTTGCAAAAAGATATCATTTGGCATTCGAGCATTTCTTAGAGCTAGACTGTACTTTAGCACGAAAACTCTGTTGGATTTATATTATAAATTTATCCATAGCCACTTGAACTACTGCATAACATCGTGGGGTCGATCGTATAAAAATCACCTTTCACCATTAGAAAAACTTCAAAAACAGGCAATACGTATAATAACGTTTTCCCCAAAAACGTCACCATCTCTTCCTATCTTTACTCAACTTAATATATTACCTTTGCCAAAGATGTATTTGTATAGTGTTGTAGTTCTATTTTTTTAGGTGCTGCATAGCCCCCTAGATCTTGACATCTTCCCCCGCCACATGTTAACCAACCCTAATTGCACTAGTTTTTCCTTCCGTCAGAATTTCTTATTGCCCAAGGTAAGAACTAACTATGGCAAATTTAGTCTACTTTTTTCTGCTGTTTCTTTTTGGAATGATGTACCATTGGAAATAAAGACAGTTACCTCGCTTCAACCATTTAAAAGAAAATTGAATATGTTCTTAGCTACTCACCAGTAACTCCTAGAAATATTTTTTCTTGTGTGACATCTTTCCCTGCTTGTTCTGTTCTCAATTGTTTACAATTTTCCTGTTTTTTCTTTAATATCCCAGTTTTACACGATGTTTTATAAGTTTTGTATAACGTACACAATATATACTGGTTGTTTCGCTCACAACTTGTTATCTCCAAAACATCTAGCATAGGAGGTCCCGCCTGCGGTTCGGAAACCTTGGGACCTCCTCCTGTAAATTCCCACTATGTTATTACAACCTTGTACTTTTTGAATAAATTTGAAATTTGAAAAAATTGAAAAAAATAAACTTTTCAGGTCATAATGTTTCGAACACACCAAAATGTCTTCCGTTCAGCATAACAATGTCTTGCTTGGTAACAGCGCAAATAAAACAGGACACAAAAGGAAGAAGGAACGGACACAGCGCTGAAAACCGCTGTTACCAAGCAAGACAATGTACCAACTCGCCCAGTCGTCTGTTTTAGCATAACAATATTATTTGCCTTGTATCATAGTCACACGTCATAGTTACAAACATTGCCCAACGACATTCATTTCTTCTTTCTAGGCTTTGGGTTCCAAGAAAAAAGAAACCACCATCAACAAAAGCCTACTCAGATGCTGCCCTCGAAAACGGCCTAACAGCTGACCTCCAGCGCTACTGTGACGAGCTGTTCGAGTTCTTTCTCAGGTCCCAGTTATCTTATTTCCTATCTCCATCGTGTAATGGGCGTTCCCCTTCTTCTAGATCTGTTTCTCAGTATCAATTGTGTTCTCCTAGTGGGACACCAGTTGCCAATTGTTTTCACTACATGGCCGGGAAAAGTTCATTTTTTTGTTTCAACAATATCATCTACTCGAGTTGGTTGCCTGACGCAGGAAGCTAGTTTCCTGTTACTATTGGTTACTCTATCATTCGCCGCAGTGGCTGAGTGGCTAAGGCGTTGCACTGCTTAGCACGAGGTCGCGGGTTCGATACCCGGCATCAGCGGCCGCTTGTTAGATGTAGGTGAAAAGCAAAAAGTCCCGTGTGTACGAGATTTCAGCGCACGTTAAGATCCCCAGGTGGTCAAAATTAATCCGGAGCCTTCCACTACGGCGCACCTCATCACCTGCGTTGCGTCGGCGCATTAATTAAACTGTGCAATCAATCAATCAATTGGTTACTCCTATCATTCTTCGTTTCATGGCAAGCTGAGTCGACATAAAACTGCATTCCAGTTATTTAGCAATGCACTAACTTTCAGCTCCATATGTCAACACCGGCTGTATGCGTTAATTCTATATTCTTCTTTCAAGTGATAAAGGCAGCTTATTTTTTATGCACCCGGTTTCTCTCTCCTTATTGTAATGATCACTGACTACCTGTTCGTGGTAGGTCTATTCTTCTACTCGTTCAAGCTGTTCATAACATGCGAAAGGGGGCGCTTTCGACACATTCGGTTCATATTACTTTGTGTATTATTATTTGTTATTAAACAACGGTTGTTCTTTTCGATTGTAGTTTCTCGAGAAGTTTTTGCAGTTTGCAGTATTACTAAGCAAGACTATGTCCTCTTGAAACCTCAAGTATCTCAAATAATATCAGTCTATCAAGTAATATCAGTCTATCACTGTCGGGCATTTAGGCACACGAACTGGTGCGGTAATGAAACGCACGTGTCGCGCAGCGCCTTGAAACGTCGCGCATTCCGAGGAAGGTCGCGCCTGCCCGCACCGGATGCGCTAATGGCCACCACATGGGGTTGGACCCCCACGAAGGACACGCTTTTCCCTCTTCCCTGGCCCCCAGCGGCCGGGTGGAGGGAAGATGAAGACAAGGAGACGACATCGAGAGAGACGCGGTCCGGGCGCGGGAGAGCTCGGCCCGCCGTCTTCGAGCTCCGCGCGAGTCCTGTTTTTTAGTCGCCCGCCGGGCTGTAAATAAATGTACAGTTTTGTATCGGAGGCTGAGTCTGTCGGTTGAGGATACCCGGGGTCAGATCCTCAGCGCTACTGCGGCTTGGAGGAGAAGCCCCGGGGAAAAGAACATCACGAAGATAACTGGCGCAGTCGGCAGGATCTTCAACAGCGACGACTCAGCTGGCCGGCGGGCGAGACGGGCCCCTCGACGGACGGAGCACGCGGAGGAATTGCGGTCTGCTGTACGAGATCGGCAGGAGCAGCGAGCTCGCCAGCCTGGTGGAGAAGCGCTCGACCGGCGCTCAACGGACTTCTCAACGGAGAGCAGCAGCCTGCTGAACGGGAACGGCTGGAGCAGTGAGTGAGCTGGCCACGGCAGAAGGCGGTGACTTCTAGTGCCGTGTGCTGACGCCTCATCGGAAGGAGCCGGATCACCCCTGCAGCCCCGAGAAGGAGAACGCGGCCGGCGCCGCGTGGATACGGATAGCCACCTCGACGGATCCAGCCCATCACCACAAGCACCGAACTATGCAGGTCAGTGCCTCACTTGATCCTGGGTGCGTGGCTCACCATGACATGTAGGGGGTGCTACATGAGCAGCCCTGAGATAATGGGGGGCGGTTAGATATGGTGCGATGGAGCTGTGTGTGAGGGCTGACGAGGCAGCAAGCGTCAGGATTAGATCAGCCATGTCGTTCGCTGAGCAGAAGGCGCTACTGCAGGCGAAATTGAAGATTGCTGAGGCGGAGTTAGCAGCGGAACGTCTAACGAGTGAGCGTTTGAGAAGAGCTAACAACGCCACCGTCTCACCGATCGGGTAGCGAGCGCAAGGGTGCAGCGAGATGGATGGGAGATTAGATTTCATGAGCATGCTGCAAGGGGTGCTCGTAGATATGCCCTCCCAGGAAGCGCGTGTGCTTGATTGGTTCGCTGATGCCGAGGCCAGGCTGGACTGCTACTGTGTTCCGCCAAAATGGCGAGCAGGGGTAATTCTTCCCTACTTGAGCGTGAGGGCTAGAGGGTGCCTAGCTGGACTCTCGGGAGAGCAGCGCAAGAGCTACGCAGTTCTTAAAGCAGCAGTACTGAAGGGGCTGAGGCTGGCTTCAGGTGAGCGTGAGCCCGTTGTCGCAGCGTGCGGAGCCGCAGAATATTCCGGGAGCGTGGCCGAGCGGCCAAGAGCTTTGCAGGATGCAGCAGCCCGGGAATCGCGCGAGTCGGATGCAGTCGGTGTCGCGCAAAGTACATCCTGTGCTTCTGGAGATGCCCAAATGTCGAGTCGCGAGAATGCGATTGCCATGGGAAGCTCCAGCGAAGTGAGAGAGGAAAGTGCAAATCAGGGTACGGCCGCTCGTGTAGTGCAGCCCCAGGCAATTGCAGGTAGGACTGCAGGAGTGGCTGAAGAAATAGCCTCTCCAGCACTGCATGTCAGCGTTGATGTGACCGCTAAGCAGCCGTCTGCTGATTACGCTGACGAACAGCGCGTAGTGGAGCACGGCGCTCCGAGCTCAGGATTGGCTGAACTGGGGTGTTCGGACAAAGAAGGGAGGAATTGTCAGCCAGCTTCACCGCAGTGCAGCGTGGCTGCAACGCAGGCCGGCGAGGCAGAAGCGGTTCCTTCTCGAGCGAGAAAGCGGGGAGGAGAGGGGCCCCTGTTACTGTTGTGTGACGGGGTGCGCCGCATGGCAATGGTGTATTCGAACGACGACGGCCGGTGCGTACCGCCTTCTAAAGGCCGCTCGTTCTGAATGAGCAGATGAGGATTGTGCCTATTTTGTCATGGTGACCTGCGGCCAGGGTCAAGGGGCACTGGCCATGCTGGTTGTTGTCTTCGCAATTGAAGGAACGATGGTGCACCTCCGAAAAATGTGTGTGGTGTGTCTGTGTTGTGTGTGAAACATTCCTGAAGTTATGTTTCACAGTGCCGGTGGAGGTGTCGGGCATTTCGGCACACAAACTGGTGCGGTAATGAAACGCACGTGTCGCGCAGCGCCTTGAAACGTCGCGCATTCCGAGGAAGGTCGCGCCTGCCCGCACCGGATGCGCTAATGGCCACCACATGGGGTTGGACCCCCCCGAAGGACACGCTTTTCCCTCTTCCCTGGCCCCCAGCGGCCGGGTGGAGGGAAGATGAAGACAAGGAGGCGACATCGAGAGAGACGCGGTCCGGGCGCGGGAGAGCTCGGCCCGCCGTTTTCGAGCTCCGCGCGAGTCCTGTTTTTTAGTCGCCGGCCGGGCTGTAAATAAATGTACAGTTTTGTATCGGAGGCTGAGTCTGTCGGTTGAGGATACCCGGGGTCAGATCCTCAGCGCTACTGCGGCTTGGAGGAGAAGCCCCGGGGAAAAGAACATCACGAAGATAACTATCACTAATTTTGTTTTTCCAGTCAGGCATTTCAGATAGCTCCTGTAGGCATGCTGTGAGAGTTTCGGCGAAATGGTATCTCCCTGTGTTACTGTGTGTCGAATCAGCAATCCGTCGCTTTTCATTTGATGGATTATCCTGCAGGAACATTCTTTATATATGTCGTCTGGAAGACTTTTGTAGGTATATTTTGTACGTATTCGGGGGTGATTTCATGCTTCCAACAATGCTGCGCGTATACTGAGTCAAACGCTTTCTCATTTGATATAGATGCCAATAAAGAGCTTGAGTGTACCCTGTGCTCTTTTCTATTACTTAAATGACAATATGAATGTGATCTATTGTAGAGTAGTCTTTCGAGAACTCAGCCTTATCTCTCAGTGTAGGAAGTTTAGACTGCCAGACACGCTGTGCATTATTTCTTTGATACACAGGTTGTCAACAACTCAGAGTTTGCTAATGGATCTGCAATTCCTGAGGTGTTTGGTATCTCCTCTAGGGAAGCACGATTATATTAGCGGAATATCTCTTAACTCTTTCAAAACTTCCACTGTTATCCCTTTGTCACCTGCAACGTTCCCTCTTTTTATGCATTTGGGAGTTTTGTGTACTTTCTCTTTACTTACTAGTGGGACATCACTGGCAAAGATTGTACGCTCAGTAGTTTTTTCTGGTCTTACTTCACGGGCGTACAACCTGGCGTATAATATTTCTGTCGCTTTTATTATCTCTTTTCTGCCGTGCGTAATGTTACCCTGCTCGTCTCTTAGCGCGTACATTGTGACCCTGCCGGTGGCTACCTTCCTTTTAGTTGATTTCAAGTTTCTTCCTTTTTGCAGTGTTTCCTAAAACACTACCATGTTATATGCACCACTTTCGTTTGTTTTACTTCTGTTAATCAATTTCGACAGCTTTGCTAATTCGATTTGATTGCCAGAACTGCACACCTTCGTGGTCTTGCGTTTTACAATTTGTTTTGTTTTTTGAGTTTTACTTGCAGTATGGTCCCTACTTGCTGCTTCTCCTGCAGCTACTGCTGATTCTGTTATTGCCGTTGTTAGATTGTCATTTAGCCTATTAACACTATCCCCGTTCTTAATTCAAAGCACGTATTTATTTTGAAGGCTTATTTTAAATTCCTCAGTCCTTACTATGACTGACTTCATGCTGGATTTCTTACTTGTGACTAGTTTCCTTTGTTCACTTTTCAGACTCAGAATCATCTTGATTCTAACGATTCTATCGTCGCTGCTCTAATCTTGCCCACTACTTCTGCTTCCTTACACCTTACACCCTAAAAAGAACTCAATTTTGTTTCTTTGGTTTAGAGGTTGGAGCCTCTCACTTCCAGTTCGTAATCCACCTTTGCAGAAGAATGGGCCCATTATTCTCAGGTTATTTGACTCCAGAAATCACAACAGTGTATCTCAGCGACAGTTGCGACGGCCTATCCCAGTTTTTCACGTACCTCCCTCCCATTTGCGTATTCTCTACGTTAAACACTGCCATTACAATCATGAAGTGGCTAGTTCCTTCCTTTATCGCTGAATAAATGTCGTAGAAACTTTCTATGGCCTCATCATTGTAGCTAGTTATTGCGGCTACGCCGGGCTATCTTTAACCTGTGTCCCTTGTTTAGCTTCACCGCAACTGCTGGGACTCCTGAGTTAATGCTGAAACAATTCCCGCTGCGTTTCCTGCTTTTTACTGTAAATTAGAAATTGCATACCATGTTCTTTCTTCTCTTGGGGTCATCTGTACCACAGACGATGTCCGCTAGTCTGATCAAGGAAGCATTCTCTTCTTATCACTTCGTTTAACAACCTATTATCTCAGTTGCTACCCAAAGCTCCTTTAATAGTAAAGATAAGCTTCCCTCACTATAAAAGGTTCTCGTGTTGAAAGTTGGCAGGGTCAAGTTCCAAAGGCGGCCTGTATAGACCCAGAGGTTTTTAGCCCCCTCTGTAGTGTCGTTGTCCTGACTGCCGCTGTGGTCGGGTGCTCTAGAGCTGCTGGGAACGGAGGGCCGAAAGTTGCAGTTCTCAGTCATTGGAGGTGGTGGTCAACTACGATACCAAGGTGGCCGGATCCTTTTCGGGTGAGGGAGTGCTTGTGTCCCGAGTAGTCTGCCTAGCATGGTTTAACCTAGGTAGTGTAGCTTATTATACTCGGTGACAACTTAAGAACGGCACCAGAAGTTGCCGCTGTGGCTTATCACCGTAGCCGGATGTTTCTCCGCGCGGCGCAAGTAGGGCGTTACTGGGAATATTTTGAACATGGCGTGAGCCGCTCCCGTGATTTTTTGGACTTAATACGCTTATAAACGTCTACAGTGACGACAAGCAAACTGCGCGAGACAAGGCAGACGATATCACGCATTAATAGCAAGCCCCTTTCAAAACTCGCGCGCACTGACATCACGGTTCCGGCCCTTTGGCGGAGTGATATTCTACATGAGGTGGTGCCGTTCTTGAGTTGTAACCGAGTATAGGTATCCCGAATTATGGGTATTTCCGGAGCAAGCATCACTTCACTCCATACTTGCACGAGTTGACTTCAGACAGCCATGTGACGATATATGAAAAAAATGAGTTAGAGAGAGAAAGAGAAAAGAATGTGCGCCCTGCGAATGCACAAAGATACGATAATGCAATGAGTGAAACTCAACGCCCTGAAGATCAATGCCCTTTTGCGGAGGCAGCGGCAGCCCAGGGGTCCTGATTTTTGGCCTGGCGGAGCTTCTTGAGGAACTCGGAGTCCAGCATTGCCATTGTCTCCTCCTGATTACTTTCCACAGTGGATGGGGAGCGCCCAACTTTGGATACCGCTAATCTCCCGCGCGATGTCTTGTCGTCTCTGCGTGGCGTTTGCATGCGCTGTCGGAATTTCTTTACCGTCGATCTCACGGTCTGCTTGCTGATTGAGCAGGCGGAGCGGGTGTCGGACGTGTAGCTCTCTTATGTTGCGTCCGCATCCTTTTCCGTCCTGACGAAGTCGGCGGTCCTCATAGCCGGTCTCACTACTTGCATTCTCCTGCGTTCCGTTCTCCCTGGTACTGTCTCTTCTTGCCCCAATCAATAGCCGTGCGTGTGGTGGTACACCTGTAACCCTCCCAACCAAGGCTAAACTCGATAAGCAAGAAGATCGCCAAATTTCCGAACGCCTGACGCACTTAATAAAAGGCAGCGTTCAGTTCTGCTCAGACATAACGCAGCAGAACGCTTTTTGCGAGCCTTAAAATTGCCTGACGTCCCCGCCAGTGCTTGCACATTTCTACGAGTATGCCGAGACAAAAATGCACACAGACCCAATTTACCTAGGTTTTTGTGCTCTTATCGTTTCAAAGCAAACAGGCTGCGGAAAAGTAATTACCTACACCAGGGGTAGTCTATCAAAAGAAGAAAGAAACTATTCCAACTCTGAAAAAGAGTGCCTCGCCGTAATAGCAGTTTTTAGGTTTTGCCAGTGTATCTATGGCAGGGCATATAGGGCGATAACAGAGCACAATGCACTATGTTGGCTGGGAAACAAATTTCGAACAACGCTCACAATGACGTGTAATACCTGAAGGCAGTGAAGCTGTGCGCAACCTTCACACCAACCACGAAAGTTTAAGTCTGCATTGCAGCCGATTTCCTTCTCCTCCGCGGCTGCAACGACTTTTAATTATCCCTCGTAGTTGTTATAAATGTGAGCCGCTATTATTTTTTTGAGCGATGATGCTTAGACATAACGTTCGATGGGCGTAGGCTATGACGTGTTTTTTTTTCGTTCTCAGCAAGTGTTACTTCAATTACGGCGAACGCTGGAGTCTTTGTCGGTACGAGCAATTGTTGCTTCGATTACGGCCACCGGTGGGTTTTTTTTGCCAACCTTGGCTTATCTCCCATATTGGGTATTTTTGGCCGGACAAACGTTCACCTGGGACGCGGTGCGGACGCCCCGAGGTAAGCACGCACGAGCGCTCGGCCTTTTTGATTTTTTTTTGACTGCCGGGTGGGCACCGCAATCTCCGACAATCTCCATAAGTGGGTATGCTTGGCTGGACAAACGTGCGCATTGGCGATGGGTGGTCGTTGCAAGGCACGCACAAACGACCGCTAGGTATTTTCTAGATTTTAATAATTGCCGGGCGGTCACCGCTAGGCCGGCGCTCACATAAGTGTGCTCGGTAATTTCTTGGCATTTTTAACTGGGGACACGAAAAATTACGATTTGCTGAACAGCTTCGCTGCTTAAAAATTCCTGGCCGCTTAGGACAATGGAGCCAGCGCCGGCAGGAATTCGACGGGACTTCCGACTACAAATTGGGCAGGATTAATTCCGACGCCCATTGTCTTTCAAGCACTCCAACAAAGACACGGACGGACATATACGAACCTATTTTTGTTTTAAGCAAAATATTCAGGGCTCCAATTTTTACACAAATTTTTTCATGCTCAACAACGCGCATGTTTTGTATACTTTTAATTTTTTTTCAAGCGTTTAAACGATCTTTTTTTTTCTTTCAGCAAAACGAGACAATTACATCAACCCCAGAAAATGAAGTTTTCCAAAGCGGCTGGCCGTTCTTGGAACAAGGATTTTTATGCGGGAGGTGGCATTGTACGGATGTTAGTTGCGTTGTCTAGGCATTAAACTAGACGTACAAGAAAGTCAGAAATTCAGCTTGAGCTGACGGCAAATAAATGTTGATAGACTTTTATATAATTAAAATAAACACTCTGAAATCACAGGACAGATGTTGACCTGAAAAAAAATGCATTGAACGTTTATATGTTACATAAAAATTATGAGATTACAGAAATTGCAGATTGAATGTGTACACGCTTTACCTCATCTGTTTTTTATTAGCCTTAAAAATTGTCATTGAAGATTTATTTAATTGCCTAATCAAATTTGGATTCCCAATCACTTCAATTTTTGTATATTTATCGCAGGCCACGTGACCTTAAAAACCAACTTCCGGAGTATTTCAAAAGCATGGCCCAAAGAATGTTCCAGGATAACATTTTTTTCAATTAAAAGCAATCCACATTTCAACGCACATGTCGGCAACGTGTTAATAATTACTCTCACAAGTTTATGCTTCCGCAGTAAGATTTAGAGACAGAAAATATTACTAATTGGCGGTATATAACAGAATAAAGCGTCCCTCTGCCTCTTCTACCGGAATAAATTCTAAATTTTGGTATTCTTCTTAAGACCGTCCGCCACCAATTCCTTTGTCCCCGACCTAAATGTGGATGGGATGGGCAGCCGATTGGCAAACCTTCTGGAGGCGAAAAGAGCCCTCGTCGATAGATGGAATGGCCAGCGTCTGAAACGCAAACTCCGAAAAAAGATTGCTGAACTAAATCGCACAATACAGCTACACTGTCAGACGCTCTCCAAGCAGCAATGGGACGAGGTGTGTAACTCGATTGACGGGCAGATGAGATCACGCGGAAAATGGAACCTACTCAAGCAGTTGCTAAGTGAATACGATTCCCGGTCTAATCAGCGGTGCGCTACTGATAACATACTACACGCAGCCCGCCAGATCAATTCCGATTCGGAAATACTAGAGTCACTAGCCAACAGATATCTACCTACAGACACTTCGGATAATGCGGACAACCCGCCTTACAGAGGTCCTCCAATGGCCGCTCTGGACGAGCCTTTTAGCGTCTCCGAGGTAAGGGAGGCCCTCGCAACCGTCAACGGACGTTCTGCTCCGGGTCCGGACAGAATTTCAAACAGATTTCTTCGCAACTTGGATGACGAGTCGATCACATTTCTTACAGAGGTGATAAATCGCATCTTAGAACGGGGCGAGCTTCCGAAGACATAAAAGCTGGCGTCGGTCGTCCTGATCCCGAAGCCGGGGCGCACTACTAATCTCAGACCGATCTCGCTCACATCGCTTATAGGCAAAGTGGCGGAACGTGTTATTAACAACCGTATCTCCAAGCACATCGAAGACCGCCGTCACTTTCCGTACAACATAATCGGCTTTCGGCCGTCCCTTTCGACGCAAGACGCCATGAAGCTGATCAAGTATCAGATCATCGATAGGGACACGAGGGACGTTAGAGCCATCCTAGGCTTCAATCTAGAGAAATCCTTCGATACCGTCTCGTACGCACACAGACTCAATTTCATCTAGGAGCTGGGCCTTGGACAGAACTTCCACGCGTTTATCAGCTCGTTTCTCAGAAATAGAAAGGCCACGCTAAAGATTGTGGACCTCAGGTCAGAGCACATCGAGCTGGGCACGAGGGAGACCCCGCAAAACTATTCGAGCTACTCACGCGCTGCGAGGTGCTGCACTGGTGCTGGCCACCGCAGCCACCAACGGTGAGAAACGCGGACATTACGTGTGTACGTGGACGCCTCCTGCCAACTTCGCACGGCCGCTTTGCAACTTGCAGCTGTAGTGACAGGCAGCAATGAATGCAGCGTTAGAGCCTACATCGTCGACTTCGTTCCGGACAGCATGAACCTTGAGCTCTGCGCTATTCAACGAGGCCTACGCCTAGCACGTTCCGCTCTGCAGGCAAGCACTCAGCGCACGTATCCCCGTGTGACATTTGCGCGGACGTTCTGGGGCCTTACGTTAACGTTTGTAGTTCTACGGGAACACTCTGGAGCACACTTCATTAAACGGACATACAGCTCCCTGCACGGCTCCTTGCAAACACCCGTAACGGTACGGTGGATTCCTGGCCATGGAGGGCGTGCCAGTAATGAAAGCGCTCACTGGTTGGCGAGTGACGCCTCTTCGTCGTACTGCCGTAAGCCCAGGGAGACCATTGCCAGCAGAGCCCACTTCGATCCTGACAAGGAACGCCAGCATTGCAGACATGACCTGCGCCCTAACTTCCAATCATCAGTACCCCAGAACCCGCTTCCTCTGACTCCGGACGTATTCCGCGGAGCTCAGTTTTTAAGGCAGAGCACCTTAGGGGCTTGCTTTGTTGTCGTAGCTCGCTCACTGGACCAAAGTAGAGCCACACGGCGTTCCGTCATAATGGCTGTCTTGGCGACGTAACTAAGAGGTTTCGAAAGCCGAGCGGTTAATACCGTCATAAGCGTTCCAAACTTGTGAACCACTGGCGCGTGCCATACATCTCCCTGCTGTTTAGCGCAAAGAAAACTGTCGGTACATTTGAGGCAAAATATACGTGATTAGCTGGCAGCGCCCGCGTTCATTTAGTAAGGAACGCTCCTTGGGTTGATGTTCACTTTAGTAATCGAAAAAAAGTGGCAGTGCATTGCCGGCACGTGTGGGAGAAAATTCAAGCATAAACCGAACAGATGTCCTGCTGGCAGAGTTTGAGGCAGGGGGCCCGGGAGCACTACGAAGGCTGGAAACTAGAATTGCACTGGGAGGTAGCAGTAGCCGGATAACGGCGCTACTCCCTATGTTCCAAAACATTGTCCTCGCTTCGGCTGCCCGTATTCGGCATTTCCGATTTGCCTTGAAAATTTTACGTAAATTTCTCAAAATGGGGACACTTGTATCGCAGATTTTCACGGTGAAAAAATAATTTTCCAATGCACATTTGCCCGCTGTTTCCATTCCTATCAAAAAATTTGTCCTAAAATGCGCAGCAGAAGAAAATAATTATTGGTTCCATACCTTCCTAAACTGGAGTTTTTGACGACCATATATGCTTAAACGACACTTTGTAGTGCCTGTTGTAGGGGCCAGAAAACTTGATTTTTAATGCATAACGTTCCTGTCTCTGCTCATTAAACTACCACAAACATTTTTTTTAACGTAGTTTGGGAGCCATTGAAGGCATGTCACAAAGCTATCGGGGAAAATGGAGAGAATTGTTTGTCTGGGAAGATAAAACTGTCATCCATTCAAAAATTTTAGATATTCAATTCAGTCGAAAGCAAAAACACAAACTCCAACTACTCGCGCTTTTTTCTAGCAACTTTTCGGCCTCCACACTGCTGAATCACGTTTCGTCTCGTGTACTCGTTAGGCTTCGCAGTCTAATCACATTCACACCGTTGGTTTGTGGCCACTTTCAAGGACACTAGTCTTAACTGGGGCACATAAACCTACAAGCTCAGGCATTCTCTGGGTGTGGAATTTTATTTGGTTGGTTTTAACAATACCATAAGAACAATACGGTAAAACCAGCCATGAAGAGACGCGCGCTCTCCTAAAAACGGCAGGCCTGCTGAGCCAAATTTCAAAAAAACCTCAAGTGAATTTAAAATTATACATTGTATTGATCATGTGAGGAGCAAGGCGGGAGGACGGAGCGTGAAAGTTGGGAAAGGGAGAAAGCAAAGACAGTAAAATGAAGGAACCGCTGTAGGCTCTCGTCTATAGAAAGTTGCAGCGGAGCAAGTACAACCGCGGCAGCTTTATCACTTGTAGTTATATAAGAAATATAATTTAAAATATTTAGTTTGCCTAATACAAACGTACTGTTAAAATTTCTAATCTCTAGGTCGAGCGCCTCAGTCCCGGCCGCGACAACAAACCTTAGCCAT
This sequence comes from Haemaphysalis longicornis, assembly GCF_048455015.1. NCBI lineage: Eukaryota > Metazoa > Arthropoda > Arachnida > Ixodida > Ixodidae > Haemaphysalis > Haemaphysalis longicornis. The sequence goes on along the minus strand of NW_027526252.1, from coordinate 570,889 downwards.
TTTCGCTGACTAGGGGATTAGGGCCAAGCATCCCTGACAAGTTTTCTCGGACAAAATCATAAACTTCGTCTTCTGATTTTTTAGGGGAGGGAAGGGGGCATTTGAAAGACAAAACAAATGATAGATGCAAGAGATTTCCCTAATTATTCAAAAATCCCGAAAAACGCGCAATTATCCCCAAACCCTTAGTTGCCTAGATATATGTACCATACAAATGTGCTAGCAATATCATCAAAAGTCAGCTAAATGGTCCTCGCTGAAACGCGAAAGTCCTAAAAAAATATTTCCACAATTTTTACTCCCTCAGGGGGGCAAGTTTTAAAAGGTCAGCCTTATTGATCTCCAACAGCCTGATAGGAACATAATACCAAAATATTACACGTCTAGGACAAGCAGTTTGGGTGGCTGTTGACATCATGCGTTAGGCTGTTCCACTCGGTATTAGGTGGAATTGCGAAATTCCCCTCACTTCCGGGGCGATATCTTACGTTAGGATGTTACATTTATTTTAGGCACTTTCTGGAAAACACGTTTTGAGAAAAAAAGACATTTCATGTTCAACAAGCAGAACGGAGAATTTGGAATGCTTAAAAATACCAAATTTAATTTCGGGTTTAAAATCGCGCCCTTTTTGTTGGTTAGGCGGAGACAATGAATCTGCATTCAGTGATTTGTCTGTGGTACATACATGAAATCCTGTAGACATATCATCGCCCAACAAGCTTATCCGGCATTTGCGAAAATGCACTTCGGAGGCCCGGCTTGCCGTCATTGCTCTTCGGGAATCACCGTATCTGCCACTCTGGTCAGGCCTAAGTAGCGCGTTACTTCCCCAAAATAGGTGCTTCGCAAAGATAAACGCTTGCTATGGTTGGGATTGTGCGTGGAGCCTCACGTTTCGAAGCCGATATGAAACCCATCGGGCCGCACCGTAGACGTTCATTGTATGCAAAGGGTGGGGGTGATTTCTACGTTGCGCGTTGCCATGGTGGCTGCTGTTGCTAGGTTACAAATAAGTACACAATGATATAGAATATGAAAAAAAAAACTCACGAACTACAGCATTGATTACCACAAAAGTAAAAAACTTACTCCAGTGTCCTTTTATAGGCTTTTTGACGTGCTGCAGCGCTCTCTTGTGACTTCTTGCGGCCACAACGCCAGGCTGGTAGTGAAACTAGTCAAGAGAGGGCGTCGCAGCCCCTTTTGGCGAATCACTGCAACGTACATGACATGTTTTACGTTCAGTGGCCTTGCTTTAATTTTTTTCTACCATTAGAGGTGCAATTAAAAAATAGCTTAGGAGGGCCGCTTCGCTAAGTAACGAGTAAACACAAACAATTCTCGTCTCTTGATCCAGCAGCGTATCTTTGCTATCCGTGAAATGGGCATGTCTCTTTGTAGGTATAAATAACCATTTCAACCAAGTCAAAGGTCACTGGCTCAAGTTGAGATCAACATTTGGACTCGGATAACATAACATCACGAAAAAAAAAACGCCTCATAATGATGAAGTTATTTTAGTATTTGTCGCAAACGATAATATTTTTGTGCTTAAACTTCGTATAGGCCAGAACAATATTGGCGCGAACCATGCATATGATTTCTTTATGTTTCTGCTGTTACGGCCCCTCTGCGCCGGGCTGTGTCAACCTTTTCCCGACTGAAGCGCATATTCCATTCTTTCGTTATGATGCTGCCCGGATTACCTTATTTTATATAGAGAATGTTTCGGCTAACGCGGCTAGCCGAGAATAGTTCTCTTTTATGTACAGTGTTCTCGATGTAATTCGACGGTTGAAAAACATCCCCGCCGAAAGAAAAATGCCCGCAGAGCAGACGTGGTGGCTTTCGATTCGCTGAAACTCATCGTCGCACGTAACTTTGTTAACTGCTGGTTCACACAATGACGCCATGATGCCCTGACGCCATCACTCCATCACCCCGGTACAGAATACCGAACACCGTGCTGCTGTAAAGATCGCCAATCATCATGTCTCCCATCCACTCCGCGCAAGCATGGTGATCACTGTCTACTGTGAAGAGGCTGCGTCTGACATCAACGCTATCGTAAAGAGTGACCAGGGGCTGCTTCTCGACCGCGGTGTCTCTGTCGCAAGCGGCACAGCGCTTTATGCAACGCCAATCCTACGTTTTGGTCACGAATTTCACCGAGGAGAACCAGAATTCAAACAAGGGTGTTGAAATTGCGTTCCTCGAATAAACGCACGAAACAAGTGAAGTGATCGCTGTTGCCGACTTTGAACGCGCACCCAGAGTCGAGCTTCTGCATCCCTTCGATATGAATCAGGCGATGCCGAAATAATAACGGAACAAATTATTGTCTTTACTGTGTCAGCGAGTGTTTTTCGTCGAACTCAAAATTACTTAGACACCTCCAGCGAAGCACCGAATAATACCCGAAGAGGGAGCCCTAACTACCAAGAAGTCACCGTACCGCGTGTCTTCACACGAGCAGGAAGCCATTCGGACACAATTGGAAGACATGCTCAGCGACGACATTAAACAACCATCGAAAAGCCCCTGGGCAGTGCCGGTCGTACTCGTTAAGAAAAAGGACCGTACATTAAAGTTCTGCGTTGACTAGCCGCTGCTGAACAAAATCACCAAATATATGTGTTCCCCTGCCACCAATCGACGACGCCCTCCACCACCTTTGCCACTTGAAGTACTAGTCATCGATGGGTCTAAAGACACGCTACTGGAAAACAGAAGTCGATGAGAGAGACCGAGAGAAGACTGCATTCATAACCCCGGAAGGCCTTTACGAGTTCAAGATGACGCCGTTCTGGCTGTGCTCGGCACCAGCAATGTTTCAAAGAGTCATGTAAACCATGCTAGTCGGCCTGAAGTGGCACACCTGTCTCTTATACCTTTGCGCCGTTATGGCATTTGCAAGATCTTTCGACGAACACCTTGCAAGGTTGGAGTTTGTAATCGAGACTATTGGCTCGTCGGGGCTAGCGCTGAAGCCTGCAAAGTGCCATTTCGCGTACGAAGAAACTTTTTTGGGCGCAGTCGTCAACACGGCAGGGGTCCTGCTAGACCCGGCAAGAATTCAGTCATACCTAATTTGCCATGACCGAAAGAGAAGAATGGCGTGCGTCTATTTCTCGGATTTGGTGAGCATTGCCGGTGCTTCGTCGCAAACGTCGACGCATTGTGGATCCACTTACGCACACGACGAAAATTAGCACATCTCTCATCTGCAAAACGCCCAAGAAGAAGAACTCTGCAGGCTGTAGCAACCCTTGCAAAGCCCACTCGTGTTCGCTCACTCCGATGAAAATGTCGAAACAGAAATGCGTGCGGACACCAGTGTTATAGGCTTAGGTGCCATCCTCCCCCGAAAGCAAATGCTCGCAAAAACGCAATGTTCTGTGCAAGTCGCGGTCTGTCAAAGGAATAAAAAAACTACTCAGCCTCTCAGAAAAAGCGCCTCCATATTATACCAGACGATTTCAAAATTCCGCCCTTAGGTGTACCGTAGACGGTTCAAGGTTGTGACAGACCACCATGCACTCTGTTGGATCGCCAATTTTAAGGACGCTTGTGGCTCTGCTGGGTGGTGGAGCATACGGCGGCAAAAATTAGACGTTACAATCGTTCATAAATCCCGCAGGAAACACACCGGCGCCAACTGCCTGTCTCACACATCCAACGACCCACCACCACAAGACTCCGATAAATACAACGCATTCTTCGGAGTCGTGACGGAGAGCGACCTCGCCCCGCAACAGCGTTCCGACCACTAGTTAGGCGTCATTATGAAAGACCTCGAAGGACGCAACGTCGCCGTGCCGAGGGCATTCAAACGGAACTTACCAGCATTTAGCCAGAAAAACAGACTCCTGGTGAAGTAGAATTTTAGACAGGAAACGAGAACGAAATATCTTCTTGTCATCCCCGCAGACCTTTGCGACGAAATTTCGGAAGCGTGCCATGACGACCTGTCTTCCGGACATTTCGGCACATCTCGCACTATTGAAAAATCAAGGCGAGGTAGTACTGGCCCCACCTTGCATTCGAATCACCCACTACATCCGGAGCTGCCATTACTGCTACTGATGAAACACGCCGCTCACCATACCCGCTGGACTTCTGCAGACGATTGCCGTCCCGTCGAGGCCTTTCCAAAAGATTGGAATGGACCTTCTGGTTACAAATAGGGGAACAGCGCAACACAGACCAAACACAAGAGGAAGAAAAGTGACAACCACAACCGCTGTGGTTGTCACTTTCTTCTTGTGTTTGGTCTGTGTTGCGCTGTTCCCCTATTTGTAATCATGCACCAATTAGCCCAAGCCTTAACCCTTGCGACCTTCTGGTCCCGTTCCCTGCGTGACGATTCGAGAACAAGTGGGTTGTCTTATCGACCGACTACATTATGCGTGACGCTGACTCATCACCTTTTCGAGCGGGGCTGCACAAGAAGTCGCGAAACTTTTAGTAAACCAAGTTGTGCGGCGAAATGGAGCCCCTGAAGTCCTAATCAATCACGTACCGCGAAACGACGTTCACTGCGGAGCTTATGCAAGACATCTTACGCTACAGCAACAATGATCACCGAAGTACGACGGCGTACCACCCCGAAACGAACGGTTTAACAAAATGTCTGAACAAGACGATCACGGAGATGACCTCTTTATATGTCGACGTTGAATATAAGACTTCGGAAAATGTCCCTCCGTATCTCCTGGGCGGACAACGCGGCTATCCAGAAAACTACGCAGATGGAAACGTTCGAGCTTGTCTAAGGAAGACGCCGGACTACCATACTTGACGCCATGCTTACCTACGTAAAAGAGGACGACCTCAACGCCGAGGTCGAAGGATACTTTCAGAGTGCGGAGGAGGCACGCCAGCTCGCTCCAGTTCCCACAACGGACCACCAGCTGGTGGATGCTGGACGCCACAAGCTCCGGCACAGAGACGCCGAGTACAGCCCAGGACATCGCGTGGGGGTTTGGGCTCCCATCTGACGACGTGGAATCAGTGAGAAGCTTCTGCGATGGTATATCGGACCCTACCGGATTCCACAACGTGTTAGACAACTTACCTAAGAAGTAATCCCCGACGGTGATTCCAGAACAGCACTACGACGCACGCGGTCTCAAGTCATCCACCTGGTTCGTCTAAAACCTTACCACGCAAGATGACGGACTATCTTTTTTGTTTGTTCGAACGGCCGGTTTGTTTGTTCAGACTACGATGTACTCTTTGAGGAGGTAATGCCGGGAACCATGCTTTGGATTTATTAAATTACGTTTTTGGTTTCCAGCCAGGCTGCGCCGGGCTGTGTTATCTGTGTACCGAGTGAAGCGCTTGTTCGATTCTTTTTTTCCTATGCCGCAGGGATCGTCTCATTTGATAGGGAGAATATTTCGCCCTAACACCACTAGTCTAGAATAGTGTTCTTTTGTCTACAGTCTCGATGCAATTCGGCGGTTTCAGAAACACCCGCGCCAAAAGATAACTGCCCGCGGAGCAGACGCCGCCTCCTTGGATTCGGCGACACTCGGCTGTGGACGTCAATTTGTTGACTGCTGATTCACCACCTTTGTGTATTCTTTAAATTCTTAGGGCACCACAAGTTCGCCCCAATAAATTTGTTTTTCCTTCAAGACAACTGCATTGTATTTGGCTTTGTAACAAGTATTGGCAGTCAACGAGGCATTCTAAGAAGTCATTTTGCACGCAGTTCTAACCTTTGCAAAGGACAGCGCAGAGAACAAACGTTTATTTATAGGCGGTTTATCTGGCGCAAGTGTCAGAACCGTAAAATTGCTGCTAGATATTGACTGTTTCTAGCAAAACATTAACATCTACAAATTTATTGCTTTAGACTCCGAAAATTACCGCTCAACTTGAACTAGGAACTTTATGTCTCATGTCTGGCGCGCGAATACAATTTTATATTTTGTGAAGCTATTTCTGCTTAAGCTATCAACAAAACTTTTGACGATGTTCACGAAAAAACATGCGTCAGTCCGCTTTTTTTAGGATAAATATTTCAGCGGGCTAGCACTTCCGAGAATCTTAAGTTTAGGTATGGATAAACTTTATTTCTCGGGCCGCTGCACCTTGTTATTCGTGTCGCAGGAATCAGTATGGCTGCACAAATTTAAGCAGGAGGCTCTTGCTGCAATTCTGGTTTACCAAGAGGTTGGCTCCGAGGCAATGTCGTCAAGCATACTGCTGCCAGTGCTTGCCGCCTACTTCGGCTTTGGTGAGTTACCAAGTCGTCTCTTTTGAATTAAGGTGTTTCTATAGCCATTAGCTTCATAAAAATATGTTTTATTCAGCTAAATTTGCGTTCTGTTTTATTAAACTGCTATTTTGTCAACCTGAGGAAGTTCGACTTTGTGAAGGTTATGCCTAAACAAAACACCAGAGCTTTAGTATATATATATAACTGCAAAAATGTTCGGTCAGACCGTCCAGTATTTCACAATAGAAAATCCTCAACTCTACGTTTTGTATTTCTACGTATGCGCAAGGCATTATCCCACGCGCTACATGGTGCAATTTTCTCAGTGTTCTTCTGGAACAGAATTTTGGAACAGATAATTGTGGGCAATAAGTATATTGAACATAGATAACAAAGGGTTTACGATAAAAGTAGCCGTTGGTGGAAAAAATTCTGCATAAATTCAGAGAATTACTTACTACTGCGTAGCATTCTTATGCCGCCTTTCTTGAGTGTGAGTTTTTTCATGACACTTTCTTGTTTTTTATTCGAACTACTGCCCAACCAATTATGTCCCTTTACCTTATTACAACGATTAATTTGTAACTTTCGCAAAATGGTAATTATTGGGGAAATGCAGGGTGTTACGAGGTTCGCGTTTACCGTAATTATTTTAAATTGGTCTATTTTTTGTAGCTTCTCATAACTTGGTTCGACCAATTATGTCCGTTTACGCTATTATAACGACTACAGGCCTACTGTCCCGAACTATGCATTATTGTGAAAATAGCACCCGGTATAAGTTTTGACATTCTCCGTGTTTTCTGAATATTTTCCTCATTTTTAAAATTTTTGAAAATATTGTTTGAACAATTATTTAAATTAATACTATTACAACGATTACATTTGGACCTTTCGCGAGAAATGCATTATTGTTGAAATTCAGGGCGTTACACGGCTCGCCATTTTCTGTAATTATATTGATTTTTCTCATTTTTTTTAATTTCCAAAATTTCGTTCGACCAATTTTATTCATTTACGCGATTATATCGACTACGGGTGCAACTTTCGCAAACTCAGTATAATTGTCCAAATGGCATGGGGTATACGTATTGATATTTTCCGTATTTTTATTGTTTGTTTATTTTTTATATTTCAAAATTTTGTGCGACTATTCATCCCCATTTACGCCATTATAGCGATTATAAGTGGAACTTTCGCGATCCTGCATTTTTGTGGCAATGAAGGGCGTTACACTGCCCTTGCTGTGGGGTCCTCGGCAAACAATGCTACGCATTGATTTTCCGTTAACTTGAATTCAACGGTAATAATAAATATCTTTGCGTAAATATTACATGCGAAGCACCTCATGCTCGGGGCTGTGTCCCTCCCTCCCTGGTAGTCGTTGTCCGCCGTCAGCACTCTACTGCGCATGCGCGTCTCTTCAGCCCCGTCAGCGTTTGCGCTGACGTCAGCGCAGTTCACTATAAAAAGAAATAGTTAGGCGGCGCCCGGTTTCGACCCCACCACTCTCTGGCCGCAACGGGAAGTACGTAGCGCTCTTCCCACTGCGCTACAAACCGAGACTGGAGCATGTGCTACGAACACGCCTTATGCCTTTCACTCGTTCAAACTACGTCAAGAAGCTACTGATACAAGGAAGGCATGCAAAGTTGAAAGTCAACGGAAACGACGAACTGAAAACAAATGGGAACTTCAGTCGGCCCCTTGGCTGCTTCGCATACTACTCAGGGTTCCCCTACGGGAAGATGGTGCAATTTGTTTTTGTTTTCCGTTTCACGAGATCATTATTTCATTCAATAGTTGTGACGTTACTGGACACCTGGTCACCCCTAGTGATGTAGTGAGTGCGAAATCATGACTGTCAAATTGCCGAAAGGGCCCATGCCCAGTCTATCATATCATCGCCATATACATTGTCTGTTTTTGTTGTTTTCTCGGTTCCAACGGATTGGCACATACCCTAGTAGGCATTGCAAAGAAAAAGGTGCACTCAAGGGTTCGCCTGCAATATCATTGGTGCTCCTTTTGGTGCTCCTGCAATATCATTCGTATACGAAAATTACTTTTTCTGGCCTCTATGCATTTGTCCAACACAATTCCTTAAGTAAAAAATCTGAATTAGTTTACTAGGCTCCCGTTTGCTCAATTAGATCCGCCCAGCTTGGTTGGCTTGAGTTGGCTGGCTCTTTCAGGGTCGTCATCAGGGCAACAAAAACACGCTTGATGCAATAGGTCATAAAAATATCGGGCCGACTAGACTGGCGAGAGGAATGGTGCTGGGAACTATACACGGGCACGATCGATGAAATATTTTGATGTGGTAACCTGGCATGATATATTATGTGCGTAGAAAATACGCTTGAAACACATTTTACTTCTTCACTTAGGTCTACTGTTCTCAATGCCGAAAACTTGAAATGTTCTTTCCGCTGATTTCCATGTTGGATGTCCAAGCAAAAATAAATTTGACTTACAAAACACGTTAGGCGAATCCAAAGGGGCAACAGTGAATTAAAAAGAAGACAATTTTAATGAACTGGATACGTTCGGCGCAGCTTTTATTCAAAGACTTCTTAAAATTGTAGAACCATTTTGTATATCGTAATATTTGGAGTGTTTGAGGCATTTGTTCTCCCACATTTTTTCTCGTGAAGGAATACAGTTTTAATTGAAAATGCGGATGTCAGGGTGATACTGCAGTCTGAAGAGTCGTGATCACGATTATGCCACACACATTACAGGGAAGATTAGGACTAGTCGGCTAAACAAGAGATATGGGATAAGAGGGAGAAGAATACTACAAATACTCATGAACTCATGGCGCACGCAGTGTTTTACAAGGTTCTGATGTGTTTTGTAATGGAGTCACAATTCTTGAAAATATCCGCAATGGTTAATCACTGGTATAAACGTTGCGCTGCAAACTACAATTATGTGGGTTCGATTCCTGCCGCGGTTGCAGCTTTTCACATGAAGACGACATGCGAAAATGTTTTTGTCCGTAGACATCTGCGCATATAAAAATTCTCTGAGTGTGCTATGGGGTGAGTTGCCGATTCATCTTAACAATACAGTGCAACAGAAACAAATACTTAAGCTGAGGCACACAGGACGACCGCTCGTCTCGTGTGCCTCAGCTTAATACTCTTTCTGCTGAGCTGTATTAGGAAAAATTCCCTGCTCCATGACATTCATCCTGAGCCTTCCACAGCGGTGCACCTCATACCCCAGGTGTAACTTCGGCTCAGTAAACCCCAGAAAGTTCAAGTTAATATTCAAAGCTTTATTTGTCCCAAAGATGACTGAGCTTTACACACTGGGAGATCACATGATTAAAGTGTTGATGGTTACGCAATGAAGAAATGCTTCCCGTGGTCAGAAGCAAAGTTGGGACCCTCGGATTATCAATCCGGCGTTTATCTGATTGCTCTATCTGATACGGTAGACGATAGGTAATGGAGGGGCGCTCCGATTTATAGTGAGGAATTTGTTTGCTGTCGTCTCCATTTTGCCTTTGAGTCGCAGAGAATTCGCACTTTGATCGTTCACGCTTTTACTTTCATTTCAGCGACTTGGAATTTAGTGCTTCGCCACTTATTTCGTGCACGCAAGAAAGCTCCCAGTTTCAACCCTTGTCGAGAAGCAGATTGGTTATTGTGAAGAACGTGTATTAAGCTTAAATGGGAGGCGTATAAGAGTGCGGCTAGCCTCCTAAGTCGACACCACTTGTCCGTGTTCCCACCAGGGCGCGCAGCAGCAGGGCGACATGACTCTCCGGTGCGGAGATGGTTATCCCGGACTGCACTGCGCAAGTAAAAAGGAGGGGTAGCTGTGCGTCCTGGGTGCAGGAGAAGACGAGATGGTAGGCGCTGAGAGAGATGTGACAATCTGGGCAGTCGAGTGAAAGAGAGAAAGGGTATTGTCGGACGGGATGTTGAGGCTGTAGTAGGTTTCGGTTTGTAGTCGGCGGAGGATGTAGGCTTCTTGGGCGGGGAAGGAAAGATGAAGATGCGGGTATCGCCGTCGGGGGTGGTAATCGAAGGGTAAAATGTTGTGAGTGGGCTCGAGAGGGGTCTGGGCTGGTGGGTCGGAGGGTGGGGGAGTTGTTTTGTCAAAGCGGAGCGAAGGTAGCGCCGCAGTTAATGAGTGCGCGGGCTGCGGCGTTGGCGCTCATTCCCTACCAGGCAGCAGTGGCCGGGGTTCCAGATGGTATATAGGCCAATGTCTACTGGGAGGCCTTGACGGAGGCGAATGGTGCTGGCGGGGAGAGGCAGGCTTGGTACAGGCGGCAGGCTTGGTATGAGTCGGTGAAGATGGTCGGGTTGCTTTGGTGTCGGTGGGTCAGGGCAGCGAGGGGATGCCGAGGGACTTGGTGGTGAGCGTGTAGACGTGGTGCTGCAAGCTGCGGTGTGAAGGTGGTTCTCGTTGGTGAGGACTACGATGGTGGTTCTGTGGCAGGTGGGGGACTGGGCAATGTTGCTATAGCCGGTATTGGAATCCGTGCGCTAGCGTTTGTTGAGGAGTGCTTCGGTGTTTCGGCTGCCTCAGTTGTTGAAGGAGTGATGTGCGTGTGGACCGGAGCGACGTGTAGGCGTTGACGAATGGAAAGGGGAATACATTGGGCCACTGGTGGGGTAGCTGGGGCCGTGCGTCTGATGAGCTGTAGTACCCACCAACCAGCCAGTGTGAGGGAGAGTCTGTCAGGGGGGGAGGTGCGTTTGCCGTCCAAGATTTCGGTGAGGATGTTGTAGATGCCGTTTTGGAGGAGGCATGTGTTCGCTGGGAGATTGCGCCGTGGGAGACGACCGGTGCCTGTGTTTTTCCTGTCGGGAAATTGTAGATGCCATAGTTTCTGCTGTAAGAGTGCAGGTCCTACAGCCGCTTCCCCAAAATTAGGAAATCGCTCGAAACACTTGGTTTCACCTCGTCCGGCCAGGGCAAATATTTCCAGTAAAAAAATAAGGCGTTGCTCTTAGCGTAGACACGTCCAGTTCGGTTGTTCCAACTCTTGTCCGGGTACAGCCCTTGTGCGGGTGCTGCATCCGTTAAGGCTGCGTGCGACCGTGCACCGGTTTGCGCACTGGGACCTTAAAACCATTAGGCGACCAAATCCGGAAAGCCCACCCGAGGATCTCGCTATCTCTAACTCTCTATTTTCTCCCCGCTCCTCCGGTCTCCCTTCCTCCTGGCGGGCGAGTGGAGATCACTGACCGTGTGGCCGTTAGGGCGGTGGGGGCAGTGGGGGATTTACATTCCCCTGACTTGACAGGCAACACTTTCGCTCGGCGTGCGGATTCCTTTGGACAATGCGAGCTCCGGAACAGCTAAGCTGTAAAAGCGTATGACACTGCTTAGCGGTATGGCATTCCTAGTTACCTGAAGTTTATTGGTATATTGCGTATGTACTAAACACTCGTGGCAGTTATAGGTCTAAGAGTGCTTTTGCTCTCTCCAGGGTTGAAGAACCGGGAAATGGCGTGCGCCAAGGCGGACGTTTGAGCTGGACACTGCTAATGGTTGAAACGAATTCGACTGGGAAGCCATTGACACCATCGATTTCCTGTTTAGTGTATGTAGACGATCTGCACGTGTCCATCAAGTCTGCTTTTTAGCATAAAGTGATGTGCGCGGCACTGAGTCGGAGAGAGTCCTGTCACCGCCGCGGCGGCGGTTCGAGCTTTAGGAGCAAATGTAGTTCGCTACCCTTGAGGTAGCCGCTGCCGCTGGAGGTCCCATGTAAGTCCCGGAACAAACATAGCCCTTCGTGGCCATCGAAGTAAAGGTTGATGAAGCGTCCGCACTAGCAGCAGGTGCCCGACCGCAGCTGGGCACCTGCGGCACAGGCTACGGGTTCCTGGTGCGACTAGGACGCCGCAGTCGATAGGAAGTCGACCCGCACCTGCCCAGGCTTGGCCGGCATAGTGGGCGACTTGGCAAGTTGCCCCTAGCACGCGGACCGAGTAACGACGGAAGCAGGCGACAGTCGTTTTGTGGGCAACGCTGTTTGCTCAAACGCTTTCTGGCACGTGTACTTTGTATTTTTAGGTCTTTTTGCGAGCCCCTACCGTGGCGCAAGCCCATGCGTAAGATTGGATACCTTTCTGAGGGTAGGTGTTTTCCCGGTAGGTTTTAGTCTTTGAAGTTCAAACTGAGAATTCTATTGTTCGAACTTCTACGGTCGAATTTTTTTCAATGCTCACGCGCGAAATAGGCACTTCCATTATTGAATTGCTTAAGATTCCATTTTACAGTCCTGTGTATCGGGAGCGTTAGTCCTTCTGAGGGCCCGATTCCTGGCAAATACCCCTCGTGGCTACGTGCGCTAGGCATTTTCTTAGTATTTTTTCTTCGTGTGGATGGCGCAACCTAGAGCATAAACAGCTCTGCTGTGAGAAGGCGGATCTTACTTTTGAAACGCATCAATAAAGGTCTCAGGTTAACTTCCAAGATTTAAAAATTCTGAGTGATGGTCGTGGGCAAATGTAGTCCGGTGAGCTTGCATGAACTTGGTATCGGCGGGATAGTCAAGAAATGTGTCGAGGGAATAAATGTAAAGCCACGATCAAAAGTTTGCGAACCAGGAAAACTCCAATTTCAGGTTATTTCTCTTCCAATAGCAGCCCGAAAAACTGTTGAATGCATGCTACATGTATAAGAACCCAGCTAATAAAAACTACCGCACATAGTACTCCGGGCTGCCTTCCGGGACAGAAGTAACTCAAAATTGCCGCTTTCGGGGTCGGTAAACGTGTTCTCTTGAGTGTGCAATGCGTGTATGTGTAAATATATTCCTGGGTTGGGCGAACGCTGAAGTATACCTTTGAACAGGATATTTTGGTTTTATCATTGTTATAAACCAATGCTCAGGTGCGCATGGAGAGTTATGACCCTCCCTACTGCTTCTCAGCGAACACACGCATTACATTCAAAATGGAATCCAAATGTTCAGGACTGGCAAGAGGGAGGAGACTGTTTAGGAACACACGCAGGGCCAAAGGGGAAGGAGGATACTTCTGTCCTCGGTGGCTGGTACGGTGGAGAACAGTAGAGGCAAAATTTGTTGGCGGGTACGGCGAGTCATTGGAGGTTACACTTTCCGCGGGGCTGCTGTGCTCTGTACGTGGAGAAGCTAACACCGGCGTGACGGTCCCATGGCGAGGAACGTGGCGGTGGCTGATGGCTAACGGCGGGATGAGATAGCTTAGGCCTACACCGAAGCGAGGCCGCACTGCTCGCTCTCTGCGGCACCGACACACCACGCACTCGCTGGGAGGCCACCAGCCCATCCGGCAGCTTCAATGACGGTCGTCGGGCCTACGCTGCGATGGGTGGCAGCCTTTTCGTTGACGGCGTGATGGTGCCTTGAATGGCAGCGTTGGTGACGGCTCTCGGGCATATACCGTCAGGGGTACGGCCTTGCTACCGCCTTGTTCGAAATGCAACTGCTTTCTTTTCGTCCTTGGTACCGGTCCTCGTGCACAGGCGCTGCTCATCCTTTCTGTGGATTGGCCGAGCACTTTACTCACACCCTCCAGGAATCGTTATCAGGCGTTTTAAGGGCACATACCGTGAGATATACAAGGCGACATCGGTCAGAAAAACGTGGTGCGTGCTTTCAGGGCGACGCACGTTGGCAAATGTTGCAAAATTTGCATTCGTTTGCAAACGTTTCTTAGAGGAATAAAACTTCAAAATATAAAACCTGCAATACAAAATCCTGCTACAATATCTGCCTTTTATAGGACATGTCTCGTAGTCAATAAATGTAGTACCTGGTTCTGGCGATCCGCAAAATTACGGAGCTGGCAAAAGAAGCCTGCTTGTCATTAAATGCTGGAAAATGTGAGCGTCACCGCTTCGCCATTTGCTGCACAGAGGCGGTAACATGATCATCAAACAGCGCCAATTTACTTGTAATTATGGACAAAAAGCTGTTCTAGTAAAGTAAGTTTTACTCCCAACATCACACGCGCAGTGAGAAGACTCAACGTGCGTATCGTAATATATCGTTACAGAACTAGCTCCTAGGCAACCTCAAATACTATTGACGTATTCAAGATGGCCTAGGAGCTAGTTCTGTAACGATATCTTTTATCGTTGAAGAAAAAATTGGGAAAAAGGAACAACGTTTACCTGTTAGCTTATATGTAAATAATAAAATACAAATTCGGGGTAATCCCAATAAACAGTAAATGACGCATTTTACTACAGACGTGAAGAATTTTAAATAATAAATTTAAAAGATTAAGGTGCGCCAAATTTTAACAATTGCCTGGTGGAGCACCAAATTCAAGCTTCTTGACACCTAACTGTGCTTCGGCACTTGACGTCCGCCTGCCGTGTCTGGCGTGTTTAACCAGAGTGGGCAACCGCACGGATGCACCATTGTTACCGGTGGCCACTTTAGCATTTTCCTCCCCTTCGCTCTAGTAGGGTAAATGGTCACCCGCTGTTGAAGGTTTTGCACATTCTGTGGTCTTTCGTACATTTTGACCCTCTTTTTACGATGCGATCTTTTGTTTGACAGAGAGAGAGAGAGAGAGAGAGAGAGAGAGAAAGAGAGAGAGAGAGAGATTACTTTTTTTTATGCCCGAGATGGGTTCTGAAGGGTAGACGACTTGGACGGTTCCCCTCCCTCATCCGTCAGCCAGAATGCCTTGTATCCTGGTGGCGGCTTTGACCATCCGGACTGCTGTCAGTTGTGCCGCCAGTGTGGAGCTGACCAGAACTGCGTCCCATTGTTCTGCAGTCTTAATTTTGTAGCTTTTAAGTTTAAAAACATCGGATTTGCTATTATAGCCAGTCGTATTTGGTTAAAGCTCATGGCAGGACCACATCATGCGGTGTATGTCGGTTCTGCTGTTGCACAAAGTGCAGAGGTTTGAGTAAAGGTTTGGGTAGCAGCCGTTGAGGGAAACATGGCTCGGAAAAGTGTTCGGCTGCAACCGTCGCCCCGTGACTGCCTCTTTCCTGGAAAGAGTGTGGTGGGCCAGTGGATATTTGCATCTGGATAAACTGTAGTGATTTATTATATCCCTCTATGTGACTAGCCTGTCTTTGTGAGATTTATTAACAAATGCTTGTTCTTGGCTGTATTGCGAGGTCTTGTGTGGGGATGATGGTGGCTGTAGTGGCGTCGTAGACAACACAGCTCGGTTGACCAGAGCTCGAGCGGTTGCGTGGGCCAGTTCATTCCCCTGTAAAGCGCAGTGGGCGGGAGTCCACATCAAAAAAATTTTTCTTTGGTTAGGGGTCTTCTTTAACAACGAGGCTGCTGCAGGGGAGATCCTGCCTTTCCAGAAGTTAATATTGGCGGACATCGAGTCGCTTATGATTGTGGTTGCTCGGGTAGAATTTATAGCAAGGGCTACGGTCATTTCCTCGCCCTGACAGGGATGTTTGGCCGGCGTGGATGCTGACGTCACCGTGACGCTGTCATTGCCGACGAAGGCAATCGCCATGGCGTGGACAGAAGAGCCGCCGTGTTAGTAGTCGGGTAGTCAACGTAGACAATCTTCTGTGGCTCACAATGGGTTCGGAAACGTTTGTCAAGGGCTCGTGCTCTAGCTTGTCTTCTTTCCACATTTAGCTCTGGAGGCATATTCCTTGTTAGTGGCGGGATGCGAATCTATTTCCCCGTTCGTATGGGAGGTCAACTTCCTTTGGGAGGGAAATTCCGCTTCGGATTCCAAGTGACTGCAGAATGTATCTTCCCGTTTTGCTTTTAGATGGACGTTGTAATTGGGCGGTTTGTTGCGCTTCAATTAGTTCTTCAATCGAGTTACTGACGCCTAGTACTTCGAAGCTTTTTTTGGGCGTGGTAACTGGTGAATTGTTTTTTTTTTGCTCAGTGACAACTCCAGTATCAAATAAATATTGCTGATGAATGTTCAGATACAGCGGTGTAGGAAATCATAGAACATAGAACTCCGAGCTTTAGATGAAGACCACAGCAAAAAGGAAATAGGACATTCGAAACGGAAGAGATATTGGTTGTGGTGTTGCACACATGCGCAAGTTTGTAAAGTGCTCGGTTGGCACTGTATACAAGGTCCCGCTTACTTCTAAAAGCATACATAGGGCATGTATGTATATATTTATAAAAGTATGTATACGTTAGACAATCAGGACGATGTATCAATGAGAGGTTGAACGAGCACCATACGCTGTGTGGGCAGACAGCTGTTTCGGGCAATCTGGCACAGCACTGTGCCAATTGCGATTGCACTCCAGATTACCGAAAAACTAAGGTGCTCTTAAAACACAGAGACGGAGTGACAAGGGAAATATGCGAGGCACTTTGTATGGCTTCGGACCTCGAGGGTGAGTGGGTCAGTGTACCATCAGCCTCGTTGCTGGAAAGAGAGACAGATTATCTGAAAACAAGTTGCAAGAATATAGTAGTCCACCAGATTTAGGAAAAATCCCCAAGGTACAGCGATTGCTCCGGTTAAGCGGTGGTCCCGGGTTCAAATCCTGGACCAGGACAATTTTTCTTCAACTGCAAAGTTTCTGAGGAAGCTGTACAACTTTTCTTTGTAGACTTACGGCTGCATTCAGACGGATGTCAAACTTTCCTTCGCAGACACATACTCCATCTTGGAAATTTTCCGTAAATCTGGTCGATTAACACCTGTCCATTACTTGGAGTTGTTGATCAATTCGTTCTCGCGCTACAAACGACTATCCTCCTGGTTAGCTCAGTTGGTAGAGTGACTGCTCCGGTTAAGCAGTGGTCTCGGGTTGGAATCCTGGAACAGGACGAATTTTTCTTCAACTGCTAAGTTTCTGAGGAAGCTGTAGAGCTTTCCTTTCTAGCCGTATGGCTGCAATCAGGTGGATGTCGACCGTTCCTTCGCATGAATTGATTAGACATGCACGCGCACAGGGATGTGTACGAGCAGGCAGGGGTATTTATAGGTTGTCTTGCTCTTTAAACTTTTCTCACTTGCTAGTACCACTTCTTCCGTTTCGTGTGTTCTTTTTCCTTTTTGCTGTGGTTGTCGGTTAAAGTTCAGCGCTCTATGTTCTATGATGTCTGGACACCAACTAGCACGATACCAAGGTTTATTGAAGGTGTGGGAAAGTTGACTTTTTTCATTTCAAGTGATACCTCGTTTGTTTATTCACCCATTACAATTACCCCTGGTTCATCACGTCGAACGCGTCAGCACATGCCCTATTGCTAGTGTCGTCCTTAAGTGGAGCTAAACATTTTCCTTCTATACAGATTGGCACATTAAAACAAAGTGTCCTTGCTTGCATGTATAATATAATTTATTTGCCCTACCCTAGGTTTTCGCCCTCATCAAATATTATTAATTTTTGTCACATTCAGCTTTAGCGTGACATGCAAACAAGTGTCTTTTCGAGCTGGGTGATCTGAAAACTTGCCGTAAAACACGTTCTTTCGCAACAATATACAATTTCGGCTGGGCCATGCCCATCTGTAACAGCGTGATCTCCTTTTTAATAATTTTCCGTGGACACCCACGACTCAAGCTTGAAACCAAATACTGTGGCACAACTATGACAACAACAATACCACAGTTCGGCAGAAATATGGGCACAGAAATGGGCAAAATGCGTTCAGTACGTCTTAATTCCAAATGTCTTGTAACCTGGCTACTTTACACTATACAAAAGGAGGACTAAAACTCACACGCAAATATTTCGCAAATTATGCACAATTGCAATGTGAAAACATTGTGCATAGGAAGTGGTACAACCATTTCGCAATAGGCAGCGCGGCAGCAAGGTCTCATTTTACTAATGTCGAGATATTTATCCTTTTCGGCCAAGCGCCAGGTGAAGTACCCCCTCTGTTTTTTTTACATGGCGGATCACGTTTTATCGAGAATATTGTGGTCATCACTCCTGTACGGAAGACTGTTCTAGAGATATAATTGTAATATTTTTCTACAATTACGCGTTCCCAGCAGCCCAAGCATTAAAAAAACAATGTTAACGTGCGACCGCTTACCGTTACATGCATTTGGCGTCTTGGTGATGAGCCAGTCACACTTTTTTATATATACTATGCCTTCATCAAGACAGGGGTTGCCATGGGTTCTGCATAACGTATAAACCGCGTAAAAACATCTTCTGTTTGAATTAGGCATATCACATGCTCAACAAAACTCTATAGGAACTAGCACTGGTATCCAGCATTGGTGACATCAGTTCGTCATAGCCCACTTGTGCATACCAGATTGAGGAATGTGCAGAAATGTGCATTTCAGAATGAGGAATATTATGAAGGCTTTGTCTTGTGAGGCACGGCCGTACGTATCCAAGTTTATTCAGACAGCGTTGAGAAGTAGTCTGAAACTAAAAAACAAGACTCGCTTTCGTCTATACTTCGCGTGGGACCACGACCTCAGGATATGCAAACGTGTCACGTACATACTGTTGATCTGCAATCATTTGCTATGATAAAAGTCTTTCCATAGGCTAAAATGTTTTCAATTTTTCTATTTGTTTCTATTTCAACGTTTATTTCAGTTTTTTTGACGGAGAGTACAACGACTACCCAAAGCAGCGAAATTGCAGACGAAGGTGCGTGTCAGTTTTTCCGGATGATTTACTTTTTTAGATAAAAAATCGGCAGAATTTCCGAAAATTGCCCAATAATACGTAGCATGCTTATGCGACTTTTCTGAAGCCCTGGTTGTTTAGAGCCAAATATAGCTTTGAATAGCGAAGTGCATGTGATTATTTTATTCGTTTTTACGTTTTTATCGGTTTCTTTTCACTAATGCTTCAAACTTGTGCCATAATAGCGCTGAGTGGCATTTTCTTCGCTAACAGTACCTTTTTTTTCGAAGCTTCGAGGAGTACTGCACAAATGGTCCATTTACACTAATTTTTATGCGTATTTTTAATATACCTTGACGACATTTTTTGATTAGCCTTTGGTTTTGCGGGAAACGTATTGGAGGCGTATTTTTGATTTTGTCAGATCGTGTTTTGTGAAACGTTTATTTTTGCTATTTTTTTATTTTCCTAGTTTTTACAAATTCTGTCCTATAATTCACCTCCATTTCTGGTATATTATTGATTTCAGGTGTTACTTCGGCCGAATCTGTTTTTTGGGGAAGTGCAGAGCGTTGCACGCTTTGCCATTTGCCCCATTTCTTTTCTAATTGCCAAAGTTTTTCTTGTGTACACTGTTCATTCTTCGGTTTGAAGGGAGATGTATGTAAGCGTATACTTATTCTGTCAAAAAACTTTTTAAAATTCCTATTTTTTATTTTGCTCCCTTTTTTCTCAGACTTTCGTCCCACCAGTTATCTCTATTCACTTTATTATAAAGTTTACAGGTGTTACGTTCGCCAAATCTGCGTTTTTCTGTGAATCCAGGACGTAAACGGTCCTGGATAGGGTGGTATCTTGCAGAGAATGCTACACATTAAAAGCGAAGGTCATGTGCAGTCGTCCTCCCTGCGCTTCTTATCCTGTTCATTTGTTGAACAGGATGACATGAGGTTCGGATAGAAAACCCGACACAAAAAGTTATGCGGATGTTCGTAACGTTTCCAGAATACGAACAATAAAACCTAGTTGGGCATTTTGTTAATTTGCTATTGAATGTAGTGCAAACCTTTATCATACTCTTCTCAAGGCACTGCGGCAGCTTCCTCCGCAGGTGGCGACGACTAGCGGCATGTCGAGCTGGTGTAGCATCTTCGGCAGTGGCGTACTTTGGGAGTCTTCCCCACCCTTGTCTATGGGCTGGGGCGTCTACCCATAGCGGTGTACAACAAACCGCTGAGCCCACCCTGCAGCCTGTGCAATTCTCGTCGAGGCCGTTAAAAAATATGACATTGTGCCTTCTACTTCACCTTGCTACGTAACAGCCAGCGCAAAGGTGGGTTGTTTTTAGCCAGGAACTGCACGGTGCCCCGTCGACACAGCCACTATTTCCAAGAAAACTGAACAAGAAGTTGGTGCGCTCGTGGAAAATATGTTGCGGTTGCCTAGCCCTTTATCTTGTCTCCACACACAGACGACCAATGGGTATCGCTACGTCCACGCAACAGATCCTCTGCTAAGCTAACGCGGCTCAGGCGAGAGCAACGGGTTACCGCTGCAAGGACATTTACTAACCCAGACACTCAAAAATAAAAAAAAAGCACGAACCGACGGCGGGTGGTGCAAGGTTGGCGAGGACATGGGCGGACCAGGGAAAGGTACTCGGGTGAGCGTGTTTGCTAAGGCGTTTCCGCACATGCCAGCCTGGCCAGGAACCCAAACCAGTGTGAAACGTGGCCGATGATTCGATGCATGTATCGGAGTGACGAAGAGCCACCAGCTTTCTTCGTACGTACAACAGATCAGCAGCTGGTTGATATTAGACAATGCAGCCTGGGATGCTGATACGCCGAGTAGCATCCATGATATCCAGTGCGGCTTTGTACTCCATTCTTCTTACGCGGCCTCAGAAGAAAGCTTTTGTTGCGATATTCTGGAGCTTGGAAAGTTGAATGGGTTGTTGGTCCCTTTTTTACGACGACGCAAATTACAAACAATTGCCCTTAGAATGTGTCCCATGAACCGACGTCCTCCACGTGGTTTGAATCGTTTCTGTGTGTTTAGAGGCCGGCACTAATAGCAACCATTTTTATTGCGTGCTGAAACCTAAAAACCCGCTTGCTTCTTCTGGCTTCTTCTTCTGTCCAATTACTACTTTCGTTAGGTTGGGTGCTCATTCCACGCATCCTTCCCTTAAATGTATTGCGGAGCATGCTTTGGCAAATACTTATTTTTACAACCAAGGTTGCTTCCTATAGGACTACGTCACAATTACATGGTATTCGTTTAATAAATATTACTTTTTTGCTCTATTCAAGGCTGTAAATTATATAACTTCTTGTACTAAACACGATTTACATTTTTATAATTTCCTACATGCACAGAACCAAAAAAAGGTTATCGACTTGTTTCAAAAAATATCCCCAAAGTTGAGAAAGGTACTGCTTGGGGACAACTCTGTAAGCATGCACAGGAAAGTTCGGTGTTCTTGTGAACTGGCGGTATTCATAGAACTAGACGTGAACTGAAAAAGCGTGGTAGTGCGGGCTTGTTGGTACATATTTGACGACACAGCGCCTTGTCTTGTCAATCTTTCTTGCGTCCCGTTAAAGCGCTGTTATTGTCGTCAAGAACTATACGCTTTTTCTTTTTTGATGAAATTGCATGTCTTACTATACATATTGCCGCGAACCATACATTGGGTTTGTTTATTTGTGTTTTGCTTTTACCGCCCGGCTGCGCCGGTCTGTGTTATCTCTGCGCCAAGGGAAGCGCGTGTTCCATTGTTTCTTTCTGTGCCGCATGTGTTATCTGTTGTGATAGGGAGAGCATTCCGATCTAACGTGAACAGCCCAGAATAATCTTCTTGGATCTACTATGTTCTCGATGCGAATCGACGTTTCGAGAACCACGCGCGCCAAAAGATAAAAAGCCTGCAGTGCGGACGCCGGGGCATTCGATTCGACGTCACTCGCCTGTGCAAGTCACTTTGTTGACCGCTGCTTCGCCGCCTCTGTATTCTTTTGAGTTGTTAGGGGAGCACAAGTTCGCTCCAATAAACGTGTTTCTCATTCAACACCACTGCATCGTCCTTGTCTTCGTGACATCTGGTGGAGGTGCTGGGTACGCACCCTTCATGCCCACTACAACCTCGAAAAGCCGCCAAGCCAGTCCAACACGAGCCAGCCCCCGCCTGCAAGATTTACCGCCCGAGTTCGGTCTTCTGCCAGAAGGGCCCAAGAGAAGGAACGCTGCAACCAACACCATGGTGCAAGAAACAACGTCGCCAATCATCCTGCAGCAGCCCCGAGAACCGCCATCGTTCCGGGGAGCCCCCGCTGAAGACCCCGAAGAATGGTTGGAGAAGTTGGAGCGCGTCCGCATCTTCAACAGGTGGGACGATGAAGAAACGTTCCGGCATGTCTTCTTTTACTTAGAAGATGCTGCTCGCTGCTCAAACTTGGTTCGAGAACCATGAGAGCTCTTTGACCGACTGGACTCAATTCAAGAGGGAGTTCCTTAATCCTTCACTACCGTGGTGAGAAAAGAGCGAGCTGCGCTTTTGCTTGAAACTAGAACGCAGCACCCCAACGAAGGAGTCGTGATTTTCGTTGAGGAGATGAAGCGACTTTTTCGTCGTGCGGACCCTGAAATGACCGAGGAAAAGAAGCTCAGGTTTCTAATGCGAGGAGTGAAGCAAGAGCTTTTTGCTTGTCTAGTCCGTAACCCTCCGAAGACAGTGGCCGAATTCGCGTCTGAGGCGGCCGCGATGGAGAAGACGCTAAAAATTCGAACCAGGCAGTACGACCGCCCCGTCAACGCGCTGTTCTCGGAGACCATCGGTGCTGCAAATGGAAGCTCCGATACATTGCGAGAGACCATCCGAGCAGTGGTCAGGGAGGAGCTTCGGAAGCTTTTTCCAACGACGCCGCAACCTCAAGTGGCTTCCCTGACCGACGTAATCCGAGAAGAAGTCCAAAACGCACTGGGAACTTCTACGCCGTCGGAAGCACCCCGCGAACCACAAGCCATGACCTACTCCTCGGCTGTTCGTCAACCCCGCCCTGCTCCAACCCGTCCTCAAGAGGCTGAGCCATACCGCCGTCCAACGCCGCCCGCCCGACGCCCTGTAGACCAATACCAGACGCCAAGGAAGACCGACGTGTGGCGAACGCCCGATAATCGCCCGCTGTGCTACCACTGCGGAGAGGCCGACCACATCTACCGTCGCTGTCCCTACAAGAGGCTCGGTTTGCGAGGGTTCTCCGTCGACGCCCCACGCCCCCGATACGGCCAGCGCCCTGCTGAGATCGAAGAATACCTCTCCAACACCAACCGAGGACCAGCCCGCTTCAACCGTTCACCGTCGCCCTACCCGTCTCAGTCACCAAACCGCCGCAGCACTGCTGACTTCTCACGTGGAAGGTCCCCCAGCCCACGCGGGGGAAACTAAAAGCAGCAACTTCGGGAGGTAAAGTTGCACAACGGCGGAAAAATGAAAACCCTCCAACGACGCAGCGACTAGCTGAAGACCATCATTCACGACATGCCCTCATCCCGACGACCCGACCTAGCCCTAACGAGACTCCTGAACACGACGACAGCTACACGGCGCGACGCGTACCCGACCTGACCAAGACGTCCGTTGAGAAGACGACGACAACGACGATGCACAGTGCCCGACCATCAACACGTACAAGCAGAGATACGACGCCCCGACGAACCCGCAACTCGAGGACGACTGCATCTGACGTCAAGGTGTCCATCGACGGCTTTGACGTAGTCGCCCTCGTAGACACGGGAGCTGACTATTTGGTAATGAGCGGACCATTTGCGTCTAAACTGAAGAAAGTTATGACCAGATGGGACGGTCCGCACATACGTACAGCAGGAGGCCACCTCGTGACGCCAAGTGGAACGTGCACATCGCGCGTCACCATAGACGGCACAACGTACCCTGCGGCGTTCGTCGTTCTGCCTAACTGCTCCCGCGACGTGATTCTCGGAATGGACTTTTTGACGGACAACGGCGCAATAATTGATCTGCAGACCAAGTCGATAACATTTTCCTCCAATCACTCCACGACGCCGCAGCCGAACCCCGATCACCGTGCTGCTGTCAGGATCGCCGACGATCACATCACCCTGCCACCCCGCGCAAGCTTGATGATCGCCGTCTACTGTGAGGATGCTGCTTCTGACATCGACGCTATCGTAGAGAGTGATCGAAGGTTGCTTCTCGACCGCGGTGTCTCCGTCGCAAGAGGCATTGCGCACTTTAAGCAACGCCAATCTCACGTTTTGGTCACTAATTTCACCGAAGAGTACCAGCATTTAAACAAGGGAGCTGCAATTGCGTTCCTCGAAGAAACGCAAGAAGCAAGTGATGTGATCGCAGTCGCCGACTTTGAACGCACACCCGTAGAAACATTCAAGCTCCCGCAGCCATTCGACGTGAATCCGGCGCTACCGCAAGAACAACGGAAAAAATTATTGGCTTTGCTGCGTCGCTATAGCGAATGTTTTTCGTCGAGCGCAAAACTACGTCAGACCCCTCTAGCGAAGCACCGAATAATAACCGAAGATGGAGCCCGACCTACCCGACAGTCACCGTACCGCGTCTCTTCACACGAACGGGAAGCCATCCGGACTCAAGTCGACGACATGCTGAGCGATGACATTATACAGCCATCGAAAAGCCCCTGGGCTGCGCCCGTCGTACTCGTAAAGAAAAAAGACGGCACATTAAGGTTTTGCGTTGACTACCGGCGACTGAACAAAATCACGAAAAAGGACGTGTACCCCCTCCCCCGAATCGACGACGCCCTCGACCACCTCTGCCACGCGAAGTACTTCTCATCGATGGACCTGAAGACCGGCTACTGGCAAATTGAAGTGGACGAGAGAGACCGAGAGAAGACTGCATTTATAACCCCAGACGGCCTATACGAGTTCAAGGTGATGCCGTTTGGGCTGTGCACAGCACCAGCGACGTTTCAAAGAGTCATGGACACTGTGCTAGCTGGCCTTAAGTGGCACACCTGCCTCGTATACCTCGACGACGTAGTGGTATTCGCCCGGACTTTCGACGAACACCTTGCAAGGTTGGAGTCTGTACTCGAGGCCATTCGTACGTCGGGGTTGACGCTGAAGCCTGAAAAGTGCCGTTTCGCATACGGGGAACTCAAGTTCTTGGGCCACGTCGTCAACGCCGCGGGAGTCCTACCTGACCCGGCAAAAACTTCAGCTATCGCGAACTTCCCTAGGCCGAAAGACAAGAAGGGCGTGCGGAGATTTCTCGGGCTGTGCGCATACTACCGGCGCTTCGTCGCAAACTTCGCACGCATTGCAGAGCCACTCACGCGCTTGACGAAAGATAGCACCCCTTTCAGCTGGGAAAACGACCAAGAAAAAGCATTCGGCGAGCTGCAAAAACGCCTGCAAAGCCCGCCCGTGCTCGCTCATTTCGACGGAAATGCCGAATCGGAAATGCATACGGACGCCAGTGATATAGGCTTGGGTGCCGTCCTTGTCCAAAAGCAAAGCGGCTGCGAAAGGGTAATCGCCTATGCTAGCCGTGGTCTGTCGAAGGAGGAGAAAAACTATTCTGCCTCTGAGAAAGAGTGCCTGGCTATTATATGGGCGATTTCAAAATTTCGCCCATACGTGTATGGAAGGCCATTCAAAGTTGTAACAGACCACCATGCGCTGTGTTGGCTCGCCAATTTGAAGGACCCCTCTGGCCGTCTTGGGCGGTGGAGCTTGCGCCTGCAGGAGTTCGACGTTACAGTCGTTTATAAATCCGGCAGGAAACACTCCGACGCCGACTGCCTGTCCCGCGCCCCCGTCGACCCACCACCACAAGACTCTGATGAAGACAGCGCGTTCTTCGGGATCGTGACGGAGAGCGACCTAGCCGCCCAGCAGCGTGCCGACCCCGACTTACGCGTCATAATCGAGTACCTCGAGGGATGCGACGTTGCCGTTCCTAGGACCTTCAAACGCAGCTTACCAGCATTCAGCCTGAGAAACTCCGTCCTTGTGAAGAAGAATTTCAGCCCCGGAACAAGAGCGAATTACCTTCTCGTCATCCCCGCGGACCTTCGTGACGAAATTTTGGAAGCGTGCCACGACGACCCGTCTTCCGGACATCTGGGCACAGCCCGCACTATCGGAAAAATCAAGGCGAGGTACTACTGGCCCGGCCTTACCTCTGACGTCACCCACTACGTCCGGAGCTGCCGTGACTGCCAGTGACGAAAAACGCCGCCGACAAGACCCGCCGGACTTCTGCAACCGATCGCCGTCCCATCGAGACCATTTCAACAGATTGGAATGGACCTTTTAGGCCCGTTCCCTACGTCACGATCACAGAACAAGTGGATTGTCGTAGCGACAGACTACATGACGCGCTACGCAGAGACGGCCGCTCTTCCGAGGGGGACTGCACAAGAAGTGGCGAAGTTCTTTATAAGCCAGGTTGTGCTGCGACATGGAGCCCCGGAAGTCCTAATCACAGACCGCGGAACGGCATTTACTGCGGAGCTGATGCAAAGAGTATTACGCTACAGCAACACGGATCACCGAAGAACGACGGCGTACCACCCCCAAACGAACGGACTAACAGAACGTCTGAACAAGACAATCGCAGATATGCTGTCAATGTACGTTGACGTTGAACATAAGACTTGGGACGAAGTGCTCCCGTATGTCACGTTTGCGTACAACACGGCTATCCAGGAGACGACACAGCTGACGCCGTTCGAGCTTGTCTACGGTAGAAGGCCGACTACGATGCTCGACGCCATGCTTCCGCACGTAGAAGACGACGACCTCAACGCCGACGTCCACGGATATCTTCAACGTGCGGAGGAGGCCCGCCAGCTCGCTCGAGTTCGTATAACGGACCAGCAGCTGGTGGAATCGGGCCGCTACAACCTCCGACGCCGAGACGCCGAGTACCAACCAGGGGATCGTGTGTGGGTTTGGACTCCCATCCGACGACGCGGACTCAGTGAGAAGCTCCTGCGAAGGTATTTCGGACCCTACCAGATTCTACGACGTGTTGGCCAACTTACCTACGAAGTGATCCCCGATGGTGACTCCGGCACATCACGACGACGCACGCGGCCTGAAGTCGTCCACGTGGTTCGCTTAAAACCTTTCTACGGACGATGACGAACTTTTATTTTCATTTGTTCGGACTGTCGCTTATGTTAGCATCGGGTCGATGCACTCTTAGAGGGGGGGGGGGGTAATGCCGCGAACCATACATTGGGTTTGTTTATTTGTGTTTTGCTTTTACCGCCCGGCTGCGCCGGTCTGTGTTATCTCTGCGCCAAGGGAAGCGCGTGTTCCATTCTTTCTTTCTGTGCCGCATGTGTTATCTGTTGTGATAGGGAGAGCATTCCGATCTAACGTGAACAGCCCAGAATAATCTTCTTGGATCTACTATGTTCTCGATGCGAATCGACGTTTCGAGAACCACGCGCGCCAAAAGATAAAAAGCCTGCAGTGCGGACGCCGGGGCATTCGATTCGACGTCACTCGCCTGTGCAAGTCACTTTGTTGACCGCTGCTTCGCCGCCTCTGTATTCTTTTGAGTTTTTAGGGGAGCACAAGTTCGCTCCAATAAACGTGTTTCTCATTCAACACCACTGCATCGTCCTTGTCTTCGTGACAATATCTCCACGTAGCCAACAGTTATTTTTACAAGCAAGGTTGGTTCCTTTGGGACTACGTCACAATCACGTGGTATTCAATTACTAAATATTACTTTTCTGCTTGATCCTAGGCTGCAACGTGAGTAACTTTTTGTACCAAACAAAATTTACATTTTATACCTTGCTACATGAACAGAACCAAACAAAATTAATCGATTTGTTTCGAAAAAAACGTTGAGAAAAGTGCTACTTGGGGAGAACTCTAAGCATGTGCCGGAATCGTCGCTGACCTTATGAACTTGCGGTATTCATAGAACTAGACGCTTTTTTGACGAAATTGCAAGTGTTACTCTAAATATTTCCACATAGCCAACACTGCAGCCATTTCGACAGCTAGAGCGTTTTCTACAATTTATTTAGGTGTACTAACAAGCTATGAAACATTGAAGTATAGCTCACAGAAGTGTCCTGAAGTTTAAGGGGCTGAAACAATCCTATTCTGAGTTATTCGTATTTTTATGGGTAAATAAAAGCAAGATCAGGCAGACACAAATTGGCCAAAAGAACATCGCAAACGCAAAAACCACAGGGATTTTAGGCACCAGCCATTTTTTTAATACAAGAAATAATGGGTACTTATATGACTAGTAGCTTTACGTTGGAGTAGAACTTGTGTATTCCAGATACCACGGACGAGATTGACTACGGAGATGCTACCCCGTGTAGTGGCCTCACTTCTTCCTATCTGCATAACGGAACTCTTGTAAGTACTACATATACAGGACACTTTCAAAACGAATACCCTGCATCAAGTTCATTTGTATTTGATATATAACGAGAGTATTTGCTCAGGGTGAGACAGCGTAGCATATCTTGAGTGTGTTTAATATTGTCATATTAGTAATTTTACGCCGGGTGGGTTGTCGTTTCACTAGATAAATTGAAACCAGCGTTGCTAGTTTCCCAAAAAGCGACCATTGAGACTTTTGCGGAAGCATAATTTGTTTGCAGCAGTGATGACCTCCACGGGTTTATTGTACGGGTCTGAACGAAGGGGTGCGTGAGACCATATTTTCTGGCAATTAGGAGCGGCTGAATTGTCAGCAACCCGAGGGATACGGTCACACATTAGTAAGTTACAGATATTTGAGCCACTGCTAAGTATATTTTTCAATGTAATTTCGGATGAGACCAACAGAGAGAATGATTGAAAAACGGACACGCACACATGCATACATATGTACATACGTTCATACAGGGGGTACCACACTTAAATATAACAAAACTTCCGTACTTCCCACCCTATCCTGCCTCGCATGAAAACAATTAAGGACTACTTCGGGGTTGTGAAGTCTTAGTGGATAACATTTGTCATCGATGTATTTGTAAAAATTTTGTGTGCACACATCTCAAAGGTAACTAGTTGAAGTTGAACTCGCTGCTATAGATCAGTGCCGGAAGGACGAGATAGTCTCCCCGTCATAGTTGGTTCTGGTATGTTCCCACTAGCCCGTGCGTGAGGATAATGCCTGAGGATAAGGCCTAGCGGCCAGTTGAGCGGTTAGGCTTAGCTCCCACTATGGCCAGGCTTGTGGAAGAACGTCTCTAGTGTGTCCAAAAATGACTTGAAAAAGGCATTGTCAAAAAAGGGCACATGTGGTCAGTTTTTCCTAGGACAGGAGCACATTTTTAACCGGCCATGGACGCTTTCCGCACTTCTTTTACTGCCTGAAATTGCAGAACAAGTGCCAGTGTTTTTGCGGACACCTTACCTCATCTGCGGCTCATTGCTTACTGGACTGCGTAAAACAAGACCGTGCATCCAAAAAAATTGCAGACGCTCACAAAGCATTCCTTGAAACACCACACCTGAGACCATTACTTGATCATAATACTGCAATAAAAATAATCATACACATTGTCGAGTACGTGGCTAGATTTGAATCTGACGTTTGACTGTCTCATCTGTTTTTGTGCAAGCCAACATTTACAATACACGAAGTCATACGCGGTCACGTGACTGGAGTGGTACTATGTGTTGTGCAGTGTAATATAGCCGTGCGGTGATTGGTGGAGATTCTCCTATAGACCTAACACGCGTTAGTAGTGGCTACTACATCATCTAAGTGCTGTTTGGTTAATAATGAATGATATTTTTAGAACGCATTGATGCAGACACGGCAGCGCAGTGACGTGTATTTAAAGTGAAGGACTGTACAATGTGAAAGACGGGGCAAGGTTTAGTGCGCGATAGTCTACTTTCCGACAGAGTACGTTGTTTGAGCTATGTGGGTTTGTGAGGTTTCTAATTGGTATATTTCTGATTGATCCGTATCAGCGCGATTATTGTGTCCATTGGCTTTGCATGCGGTAAGGAAACGGTCATTCATGCACCAACTCATCTCGCATTGTTCTATATCTTGCTGTAATGACATTTTTAGTGTACCTTTTTGTATGTAATTCTAGTGTGTTCTCGTCTCATAACACCCTTCAACTATCTCGCATCTTCCTTTCCCACATTTTGGATTTAAAAATTCGGTTTGACGTATATGATTCTTTTAGTGTGGATGTAGAGTGGAGCGCCCTTGGATGTGGAGTGTGGTTTTTTTTATCAACATCGAATCAGCTGTGTTCTTAATCGATTTTTGACCTAGTGACCATTTTCTGTGGTATGAATTGTTTTAAATTGTGATAGCTTCGTTTGTGCGCATTTTCTCCTGGTAGTTAATGTTTTTATTGTGTAGATAGCGCACAGGAATTGACATGAATTAAAAAGGGCTGGATGAAGAACGTCTTTAAAGTGTTAAAAAACAATTTTGTTCTTCAGAAGTAGGAATCCACATGGTCCTAGGCAGTCTGCAGAGCACTTTTGAAAATAATTTATGATCAGGAGAGGACCTTGCGTCACGATCACCAAAAACTTCGGAGCCGATGTGGAATACGCCCCCATGCGGCAGCTCGCAGCACCCTGGGAAACGGGATGCGTTATAGCTGATTAAAGGAGCACGCACGTTTTTCACCCCTGCACGTGTTTGAACCAAAGGAAACGCTCCGCTTTATCTTACACGGTGTTATGAAGACGAGATCGTGGTGAAGTCCTTCAACAAACCGTTGGCGGCTGAAGGCTACGAAAGGTGTAGTTGACAGCAAGGGTGCCAGTTCACCTGCCGTCTCGTTCCAAGGTTCGACTCTCACACAAGCGCTAACCGTCATATTTTCGTACAAGTCTCAAGAAACTCGCTCATACGTGCGCATTGGAACGGTACTTCAAATGTGCTACAAAATGTGCTAGAAACCAAACACCGTTTTTCCAAACAAGATCATCCCAAACCCAGCGAACTGTGTTGCGCAAAGGATAGAAGAGCTTGAAAGATACCTTTCCTCAAAAAGAAGAAATTTCATCTCACACCACACCAGCCATCGAAACATTCCACGATTAGCATTTATTACATGAGTACCTCCCCGAAGCGACAAATTAAGCACGGCAAATACTGCAACAAAGAAGAGGTACTAGCATCACTGTATACTGGCCAAAAACTTTTCTTGACTTTTTTGTGACCGGCCTTACAAAAACTCTAAATCATTGTCGTTAAATATCAGCACTACAAAGAGCGGGCATGGAAATATGAAAGATTAGGCGGCAGTGATTTCAAGCCCGGCATATTTTTCATGTCCTGCATGCAGCACACGGTGGCGTGAGGCGTGCATTGCTGCAATCCGGTTTTTGTTGAACAAACGCAAGTGTACATTTAAATTGATAGCGAAAGCATTGCGTAACCGTTACGCATCTAATTAACACTCTAAACCGAAGACAGGCCTTGTACACATCTTAAAGGAACCATGGAACACATTTTTCAACTCTTCTTGAAATCATAAACGCTTGACATCATAAATCATTAGATTAGGGAGTCCCAAAGTGCCTCATCCAAAAATGACGGCTCTATGCCCATTAGGTAACTTGGAAGCTCGCTCAACAAATTTTGCTCTCGTTCCTGGTCTTGAAGATCTTGGACAGCTCGAATTACGTCACCAAGGCCATGCAGAGGCTGTTGGCCGGTTTTCCTTCATTTTCTTCAATGAACACTTCTCGATAGCAAAAAAACTCCCAAGCATTTCCCCGAGGGTGAACATGGTTAAGTGCGAATTCACGGGGTGATGCTATGAGGGGGAGTAAAGTTAAAATCCCTTGGCATTCGCCCGTGAGCGCGCGCGAGCCGACCCACGGAGGTCTGGCAGTTTATCGCTGCATATATAGGGGGGTACGCCGCGCCGAGCGCGCCGAGCCAGGTGGCAGAGAGGAGGCGAGCGCAAGGGGAGAGGGACAGCGGCGCACGGCAGCAGCAGCCGAGCGAGGGGGAGAGGAGAGAGTGTGACGTCACGGTGGAGAGAGAGGCGCGCGGCAGCTGCTGGGGAGAGGAGGCGCGCTGTGACGTCATACCATGACGTCACGGCGCGAGGAGCGGTGCGGGGAGCGGCGCGCACCCGCGCAGCCACGGCGAGGAGGCGGAGCGAGCGCGGTCACGTGGTGAAGTGACGTCACCGCGCCGTTGCTACTGGCGCTCCTCTCCGCTCCACGCCGTTGCTAGGGAGAGGAGGACTGCGGACGCCGCCGCCGCCGCCGCCGCCGCCGGCGGTGGAAGGTTTGGGGTCACTTATATAGTGCATTCGCACTTAATATAAATATAAAGCCACGGAAACAGAACAGAAATTGTCGGCGTATCTGGTGGGAAGAGATAATCCGGAAGTGCCTCTCCGTGCTGGAGATACCTATAGCTATCGCAGTGCTTCCAGACGCGAAGAAAAGAGTGAAAGCAGGGTCCCTTTAACAAAGCAAGGGAACGTCACTCGGCCGTTATCTGAGACGGCTTTTTGTATCATGGCCGCACCGCGCCCTGATGCGCATCTTGGAAAGCGCATCCGACAAATCGGCGGTCCATTACAGGGCGACTTCTTCGTTGCACCTATAAAATCTATCTGAGCATTACCTCAGCATTACATGACTTTCAACTGGCGCCGTGGGTTACAACAGCAGCGAAAATGCTGTTTGAAAACAGGCCTTTTGGGTGAACCGCAGCGCTCAGACAAAACCGGAATAAAGAAAGTCGCGATTTGCGACGAATTGCAAAGCGAAAGTAAATAGTCCCTTCCGCCATCGTTGTAAGTGCGTCTAACTTGGCGGAAAATCGGTTGCCACAAATGTATCTCCTAACACAACGTTTTAAAGACATTTTGTGCTATCTGGGATGCGCGGCTTCGGTTAGTTTTGAGTTTTTTCAACGAGTGCGTTATGTTCTTTAAGTTATTTTAGGTTGGAATGTGCTATGTTAGGTTAAGGAGAGCGGGGTAATGCCAGACGTGGAATGTTTCTTTTGCGAAACGCCCGTGGGTGTCTGTTCAGCGGAGAAATTTTAGTACTGTGGGTCAGCACTGTGAACACAGCCTTGATACGATACTATAAGTAACAGTCGGGTATGTGGAGATCGGGCCTAGCACTTTTTTGAAATATTAGCGGCTAATGAGCTTGGAGGTATTAAAAGTCAAACGCTATCCGAAGCTTTCCATACCAAAACTACCGCTTTCTAAGGGTAGTGGTCGAAAACGCTGGAAGTTTGGTAACGTTTGGCGAAACGTAACGTAACATTTGGCCTAGCGTTCTATATCGAGGATAACGTCAGGTGATATTCACGGTGACTCCTAAAACGTCCCTAGCAACACTTGTTGCAGGTCGACCAGATGTGTGGTGTTATACTTTACTCCCTTACCGTTTGGTTAACATTGGGTCTTCGCATACTCACGTCGCCACATTACAATGCTTAGTTTTACCTAGGAGATACCGGAACATTCACGAAAGAGGTCTCCCTCCAAAAAAACGCTTTACAAAACAGGTTTCAAGATTTTCGAGTAACGCGAGCTATATAGTAAGCCAACAATTTTTTGCACCCAATGCAAAACAAATACGGAAGATGTGGCCACGCGGTTAACGCCGCCACATTCCGGCGACTGGCTTGGAAAGCTGGTGACGCCGCACTTCCCGGTAATGTCGCCAGCGGGAATCCTACGAAACGTCGTCTGCGGGAAACCGAAACAGGTTCTCTGCCGTCGTATGTTTCGGGCTTTTCGTAGAGCATCCCTTCAGAGATTCGGGCGGTCGGCGTCTCATGTCGTCGTTGTCGCATGTAGTCACGGTTTTAAAACACCCGGACACTCGTTCTTCAAACTCTCGCGCTAAAACTTAACGCGTGCTAAATGAGCACACCGCGACACTCATTTTCAAACGCCTTGCACTAGAACGTTTCATCTCCGCGGGAAAACCGTGCACTAAAAGAACACACCGTGCACTCGTTTTGCAACACCTCGTGCTGGAGCGTTCGTGCTTCAAAGGCAGAAGACAGTGCAAAGCTGTATACCACTACTTCATAACGGTTTAATCTCCGTGGGAACAAACAAGGCGCCAAGAACACACTTTTACACTGCATGCTGCGTTCCTCCACAGGTTTTGCTGTAGTAGAGATGCCCCGGGATTTTTCATCTTGAATATTTCTTCTTTCCTAAACTAGCATGTCTCTTCGAGCGCGCCCCAAAGAGTCAAACTGATACGGCGGTGGGCTGCACACTGCTAAATTCACTTTAAAACACAGTTAACGCCCTTACTTTGTAAAGATTGGGTGCAGATATACCTTCAGAACATTTTTGCAACAATATTTCTTCATTGCAAAGAGAAACAAACAAAAAAGTTATGATGGAGCTTGAAGCAAGGCCGTAGAAATACGAACCAAACACTCTATCTCAAAGCCACAATGATCGCACAGGCGCCCCTTTTTAAACCGGATCTTCTTAATATGGAGTTTCATGCGTGCCTCGCGTCGCTCAAAAATCGGCGCAGCAAAGCAAATTTGAGGAACATGCTGGGCGAGGAAGTGTGAGGGAACGTGACCCCTCGAAAAAAAAAAACAACATGGCTTCCCTGGTAGGAATTGACCCAGGGTTCGTCGCGTTATGAAACCGGCCGCTATCTGAATGCGCAATCAGCGCTTTCTGGGAGTTCAGCCCATAATTTGGGTTCGTAGAACGCGCATTAGTCTTGATGGATTATAGGGTTAACGTGATGTGATGCGGGGCGTGAGGTGATGTGGCGCGCCGTAGTCGAGAACTCCGGATTAAGTTTGACCACGTGCGGATCTTTAACGTGCGCTAAAATCTCCTAGACACGGGCGTTTTTGCTTGTCGCCTCCATCAGAAAAGCGGGGGCGTTAGCTGTGGACTTAAGATTTGTTGAAATAGACCTTGGCTTCGAAGTTTGGCAGTTTCCATTTTCTAGGTGGATTTTATTGAGGAGTGTGGCTTGTTGACAGTTATTTCACCCTCCCTGTCGCCGCGCTTGGGGTGTTGGCTGCGCCCAGTGGTGATGTAATAAGCTCTGATACGCACGCGTTCTTTTACTTGAAAGAGACGGTGTGATCTAGGTTGTATTAGTAAACAATCTACGAATACTATGGACAGTCATAAGAAAAGTCAAGTTAAAGCTAGGGCACGCCAGCGGCTCTGGTGTTTCCTCAATATTTGCTCCTAAGTTGCGAAAGTGGCGATTTTTTTTTTGTAGATTTCGAGAGCAGTGTCGCTAGTGTTGAACGCAAACCGAAACAGAAGGGCGCGACATGGGACGCTGCGCTTTGCAAATTCGACAATAAAGGTAGGAATCAGGGCGCATTTAAAAACCGATTATATTTTCGTAACACGAAATATTTTCGTAACACTATTACACAAAAAACTTTGTTTTGCATTTATTTTTTGTTTATCGGTTCGTCCCTGTGTAACTTGACTCAACCTCTTCGCCAAAAGCGGTAAATGTAGGCTTGAGAAACTGTAATGATTAGGGTGGCTACAAACTACTCATACCGGTGGAGTAACTCAATAATACCCTCGTTATTGAGTCCCTCGTAAACCTGAAACTGACCTCAACAATAACATCAATATGCAGCGTAGAATGCCAGCGTCTCTGTAATAAGTGATGCACGCTAGACTGGTTTCCCCAGTTGGTAATAAAAATTATGGCTATAAAAATGGCTTCTGCGTTGAGCGAAATAAAAGAAAACATGCGAAAAAACATGTCGGCACAACTGGAGCGAAAGGTGCCAAAAATGGCGTCCGGATCCGGCAAAGCGTTTATTGCATTCTGCAGGGGAGGTCTGAGGAAGGAAGAACAGAGTGCGAGGGTGGACAGGAGAGACGAGAGGGTGTTACGCGGTACGAGAGTCGATAGGTACAGGCAGGCTATCTCCAGCAGGCATCCATCTGAACTGTCTAAGGCATCTCTGAACTGTCTCTGAACTGCAGCAGGCATCCCTCTGAACGACAGTTCAGAGGGATGCCTGCTGCAGTTAGAATATGTCTGCGGCGTGCGTTATGCAATTTCTGATTCAGCATGGACATCACCATAAAAAGTTAGAGAAGCACTCACACTAAAATCTGGTTTATTTTGTGTTTACACCCAGAATTTAATGAAGTGATACTGCAGTAGAAATAACTCTGAATGGCGGCACCTACTAATAAAAATTAAAAACCATTTTCTTTCCCTTATATCGCATTGTTAGCACTATTGATACTAAAAATCTGCAATATGCTTGCTTAGGTGTAATTAGTGTCCTTTTTTTAAATTTGGGTAATACCCGAAACCACTGCATCAAGTGGAGCACGTTGCGTGTATTTACGAAGTTAGAACTGTAGTGGTGCTTATCATGGAAAGAATAGTAAAATAAGCCGCACGGGTTCGCCAACAAGGTTAAACCTTTTCCCTATTTTGGCATCACCAAGCAACTCCTCTGTCTTTTCTATGTCTGAATAACAACACTAGGTTTGTATCAACACGAGCCAGACGTGTTCGTACTATATTCGCGTTAGGTTGTTTAGCAAGGCGCCCTTGGTATTGAGTGCACTGCCGGATAGCAGATGCTTTTTTATGTATCGCTCTGACTGTATTTGAAACAGTTTATTTAGTTTTATTCAGGGATTCCGTGTTGCGTAGTTTGCGATCGGCTCACAAGCAGTTACAAACACATAAAACCTGGCATCATTTACTATCCACTACTCTCTGGGGGAGTAGACGCCGCTAGTTGTTCTATTAGTGTATCCATCCTTGTGTGTGACTGCCAGTTGTAATATTTTTACCCTAGCACATCTAATACACCCCTATCTGTACACCAATAAAACGGTCTGGTCGTGATTATCAGGTAGACAAAAACTGATGAAACCTACCCGTACACTTGGGTTCAAACGGATTTCTTTTTTTATTAGGTACAAGTTGGCTGCATAGACTCATGCGGATTACCCTTAACGAACACAAGTTGCATAGTGAGTATCTGCTCATGTTCATATATTTTTTGCTAGCTTGAGAATGTTCTTCTACAACAAACGCAATCATTTATAACTTTGGTTTTTGTAGCAAGCAGTGTTCGGGTTGAATTTGGAATGTTCCTTCATTATATTTTGAGAAGTCTACTTTCCTCTCTGCAATCTAACAACCTACAGAAAAAATTTCAGGTGTTCTACTACTTACATGCGATTTAAAGAACGTCCGTGACGTTTCTTTGTGAAGGGCACTTGCATTTTATAGGACGGGTAAACATTCTTCAAAAAAATCCACAATGCATTTTCTGCGAAGCAGTATACAGCTATCATCCAAGCAAATTTTCGTGGCGATGTCGGGAGAAAACTGTCACCATAAGAAGGCAGGCACGTATGGCATGTGGGATTGTTTTCCATTTAGGTTTGAGTTGTTGTAGCCATATTGACGGGTTATTTTTGTGTCCGATTGGGATTCCGAGTAATCGAATGGGTTGCAAACTAGCGGTTATAGGGGTACCGGCGAGAAGAAGAGTTAAAAGTTTATAGTGCGGAGGGGGTTTGTGGCCAAATACGGGTAAGGATTCGGTTTTAAGTGCGAATGCACTTCTTAAGCGAGCCTGAATCGTCCGCCACCGTAGTCCGCATAGCAACAGCTACGGGTGCGCGCGCTCCTCGCCTTCCTTAGCAACGGGGGGAGATGGGCGCGCGCTGCCTGGCCGCTGACATGGCACATACCCACGTGGGGGATTGGCCAGGAATCGGGCGTGAGAAGGGCTAATGCACCCGCTTAAAGGAGTACTGACACGAAATTTCAAAGATGGGCGCGCGCTGCCTGGCCGCTGACATGGCACATACCCACGTGGGGGATTGGTCCGGAATCCGGCGTGAGAAGGGCTAATGCACCCGCTTAAAGGAGTACTGACACGGAATTTCAAAGCTGAGATCCGCTCTAGCAATCACGTACAACGACAACACAAATAGGTGTCTGTGAATAAATGCATCTTTCTTTCTTTGTAGTTGTGTGTGTGTGTGATCTCTCTTTCGCGAACATTACCGAACCGCGCAAATTCAACTCGTGCATTCGCACTTTCACATTCTTCCCCTCGGGGAAATGCGGGGAATTTTTTTTTCAGGGGCCAATTCGAGATCAAGAGTGGCCAAGGAGCATTCAAGGCTATTTGCTGCGGCTTGGAGTTCGGTTTGCATGTCTTCCGGGCATAAAAAGCGGCTGATTCAGTCCATATGGTTACGTCATCAGCATATATTGTGAAGCGGGCAGCAGAGTTACGCTCGAGATTTCGAGCTACCCTCGCCATGGCGAGGTTAAATACGATCGGAGATAGTCTGGACCCCTGAGACACCCCGTGGTCAAGGTAGTATGTGCGAGGAGTCCAGTCTGGGTGAGATCCTTGAATTCGTATTGGACGAGCGTTCAGGAAGTTGCGGATCCAGATTTGAGTCCGGGCGCTTGGGTAGGCGTGTGCCAGTTCTTCTAGTATGGCGGACTGGCTGACGCGATCAAAAGCCTTGGGTATGTCCACTGCTAGTATTATATCGGGAGGAGAGTGGTTATGATGGGAGCGATTTATCACTCGCCGTAATAGCCAGAGGCTATCGTGAGTGCTCAGGTTTGGGGGGAAGCCAGTCTGCGCAGGATGAAAGTATGGCTGTACATATTCCAGGTAATGGGTCATACGGTTGTTTATGAGCCGTTCTATGAGTTTACAGAACAGAGGAGTGAGCGAGATGGGGCGGAGGTTTGTGAGGTCAGTTGGGCCTGTACCAGGCTTCTTGGGTTTAGGAATAGGGAAGATGAGAGTTAACTTAAGAGGTTCAGGAACTTCACCAGTTTCCCAGAAGAACGTAAAGCAGTCTTGAATGTGGTTGTGTAGTACTAAAAAGTGTGTTTAAGTACATTTCACTTGTTTCTGGATAAACTCATAGTAGAGCTACGTGCGATAATTCAAGTGACATAGCATGAGTAATTGTTGTGGGTGTCGTTTTTAGCTTCGCATTCCAACCACCTTCAGAGGATGGATTAGGGACACATTTTTCTAGATGACCCAAAAAAACTGGTTGTTTAGAATTATTTGTACCCAGCAATAAAAAAAATTCCCCGCATTTCCCCGAGGGGAAGAATGTGAAAGTGCGAATGCACGAGTTGAATTTGCGCGGTTCGGTAATGTTCCCGAAAGAGAGATCACACACACACACACACACACACACACACACACACACACAACTACAAAGAAAGAAAGATGCATTTATTCACAGACACCTATTTGTGTTGTCGTTTTACTTGATTGCTAGAGCGGATCTGAGCTTTGAAATTTCGTGTCAGTACTCCTTTAAGCGGGTGCATTAGCCCTTCTCACGCCCGATTCCTGGCCAATCCCCCACGTTGGTATGTGCCATGTCAGCGGCCAGGCAGCGCGCGCCCATCTCCCCCCGTTGCCAAGGAAGACGAGGAGATTCCTGGCCAATCCCCCACGTGGGTATGCTATGCGGACATCGCCGGTGGACGCAGGTTCAGGGTCGCTTAAGAAGTGCATCGCACTTAAAAATTTCCACAGCTTCTGCTAATGGTGCAAAGCTGGAGAATCAGCAGAGCTGATGGCCCCTCTCTATCCGTCGGAGCACTTGATCTTTCATTGAACATTGATTTCCGGAACGGCATCTGAAAGATCTGTATGACTGCAGACCCGGATCACTTTTTCCGCAGTCTTTCACATCCACACCAAAGTGGATGCGTTAACAGGAGCTGTGACCCAATGCAACCGGATCCGCGATCTCGGCGAATTTAGCGCGACCTGTCCTGTGCTCCCCGTATGAGGCACGGAGACACGTAAACTATTTTCTTGGTGTTGTTGGTGATCTCCTTGTGTGGAACAGGCTCACGCGCAAGCCTGAACGACGCCAAGCCACTGGGCCAAGCTCAAACTGCAACATCTTTGCTGTTAAGAGGGGCTCCATGGGGCTCAGAGCAGCTCAGTTGCAGCTGTGAGGTCTATGCGAGTAATAGAACGAACGAACGAACGAACGAACGAACGAACGAACGAACGAAAGAACGAACGAACGAACGAACGAACGAACGAACGAACGAACGAAAGAATGAACAAACGAACGAACGAACGAAACGGAACGGAACGAACGGAATAACACTGAGCCACTGCCGCAGCGGAAAAATTAAGACAGGACTACGTTTTCCTAATAAAGTGCTCCACAATGCGACAGATAGTACGTTTTACTTGCAACCAGAGGGTAGTGTAAGCCCAACACTGTGAAGTCTTCCGAATTTTGTTTTGAATTCTGAATTCCGAACAACAAATATTATGTCAGAAATAGAGCGTGCAATCAGTTACACGTGAACTCTGACGACAGATGATTTATGTATTTGACACTTTTTAGATGCCGAAAAGTTAGTCAGGGGTTCTTTTCCCGCGTAAATGGAACACCACTATTTTTCTGAGACGTAGGGCTAAAAAATAAACTAATTAAAAATTATTTCCTGTTGAAAATTTGTGTAATTTTTTTACTTTGATCCAGTGGCACAGAATTCAAGGTTTCGACAAAGGAAGACATTTTCGTACCCGTAAAAGCCATGAAACTTTCTTTAAGCACAGCACGAACAAGAAAACGTAAAGAAATGGGCAAATTTTCAACTACATGAAATGGGTGCCACTGTGGGAGTACTTTCCAACAACTACATGCTTTTGATTTTTCAGCAAAGAAATAATAAATACCGAAAGACACAGTCGGGATATATTTTTACGAAAGACCGCATAACTCAAGTCCACCTACCGCTTTTTGGGAAAAAATACTGAACTTCACCTTATACGGCGCAACAATGCTTGCTCTAACCAGACTAAAGAATTGATCATGCCCGGCTTGAAGAAATTGGCCCGAACCACAAGGTTAATATTAAGTTAAGCAACACAAGTGTTTTTCTCTTCTGGATAAAGACGCACAATGGCTATTTGCAATTTTGCATACAGTTTACTATTTAACTCGTTCGTAGAGTGGGTTTTTGCGCCGCTATGGATAACAAAATCCTGCTAAGCGACAAATAAAAAAAGGAGGGAGAGAGACAAGAAGAAGTTTCAGAGGGCACCGATCTTTTGTCTTAAAATGTATGGCGTGATGGAGTTACGTTGACGCCCAGGGAGCGTTTTGGACCGGCGTTGCTGCATTTACGATGTATTAATTCCCAGCACTGAATGTCTGCTACAGTGCAACGATAGCCGCGAGGATTTTTAAGAGCCGTGGCCCAAAACACACAGAGGCCATACATACTTGTGCGGCTGAAGATGCGGTCGCGAAATTTAGAGGCGGTCGGTAGTTGGTCAGTTTCAGAGAGAAGTCGATACCCTCCGTGTTTCAACGTGGTTTTTCTCTAAGGTGTTGGACTGATGGGAAGATTTTCTTTTAAATGCAGAGCACTTAGAAGGGTCCACTTTTTTTCGCAGCTCTTTCGCTGTCACGCTGTTCGATGCCATGCGACTGCGGAATCCGTCGGTTCGTCAAGCGGAATCCATCAAGCGACTGCGGAATGCGGAAGCATTCGAAACTCGTAAACCACATGCGCTTATCATGCATTTCCCCGTTGTTAGCACAAAGAAAACTGCAGATATATTTGAGGCAAAAGATATGTAATTAAGTGGGAGCGCCTGCGTTCATTTAGTTAGGAACGCTAGTGCGATTGGTTTTGACGATGGTAAGCAAAAAACGTGGCCGCCAGAAACAGCGGGTTGTAAAGGGCGCAGTGAGGCCCCGGTACGTGTTATATGAAAGCAAGCAAAAAGAGAACAAAACTCCCACTCCCACTGTTACAGCGGGGGGGGGGGGTAACAGGATGAGGCAAGAACACTGTGAAGCCGAGATATTTAAATTGCACTGGACTAACCTCCCTTCCATTTATCAAAAAATAAGTGAGACAGGGAGGGGAAGAGTGTCTTTTGCTTGCACGGAGCGGATAACGGTGCCACACCCCATTATGGCGAATCACTGCTCCGCACTTCCGACAGCTTGGACGTAAAATGGAACAGTTTCAATTTTTTATATAAGAGAGGGAGAGAAAGACAGAGATATAATGACAGAGAGAGTGAGAGAGAGATAAACGGAGAGCGAGAGAGGGAGAGATCGAGTAAAGAGATTTGTTGTTTAAAAAATAGCGGGAGTTGGGGAAAAGGGGGCAACGAATGTTAGAGAGCTGAAGGTTGGAACCCGAAGTAGAGGGCCACAGCTGCAGCAGGTGTCTTCCCCCCTCTACCAGCTCACACCAATCTTGATGTAACATTGCCTGAAAAAGACAACACCCGTACCTTAATAGCAGTGGAATATGTTTTGAGTGGCCCTAACTTGGACACGGCAAGGCTGCACAGAAGGAGGGATTTTTGCTAGCATTTTGCGTAATTTTGAGTTAGTCTGATGTTTTCAGTGGAAACTTCGCCTGTATAGACTTTTAGATACAAGTTTTGCGTTGTTTCTAGCACTTCGCGTAGCTTTGTGTTAGTGCGATGTTTTCAGCGAATACCTTCGCTTGTATAGATTTGTGGATACATGTTTTGGTTTATCCTGCGCAGGGTTTGCAGTTCTTTGGCGTCGCGATTTCTTCAGAGGTAGTATAAAGGTCGCCTTTTAGGGCCTTTCTAGCCTTTCTAACCTTAGAAGCCACAGGAGAACAAATGAGCATGATAACCCCCACCCATACCAAACTTTGTAGATAATTCAAATCCAATTGGATTTGAATTTTGGATCTGAAGAATTGGATCTGAAGTAACACGATTAGTTTGCGGTTTAAGCCGCAAAATAATCGTGTTACTTCAGAGGTACGGGTGCTCTACAGTCCTGTGAATGTGGCAGCCTTGGCGGGGGTGGACAGCAGGCTTCCAAGTGGCCAGCCAGCCTGGACGCCAAGGCGCCCCTAGATTATCAAAACGAACCGATAAGATCTATGGGCGCCTTGGGGTCTACATCTACATCTACATCTGTAAAGCGCGGGAGATGTACATCTGTAGATCTCTCGTGAGATCAACATCTACATGAGATCTACATGATCTACATCTACATGAAATCTACATCTGTAAAGCGCGAGTACGACGCTCCACAAGCGGTGCATGACGAGGTAGCGCAATAGCTGTACGGGGGGTGGGGGGTAGGAGTGATTAAGGTAGGAAGGGAAGGAAGACAAAGGGACGGGGACACGATTGAACCAAACGGGAAGTTCGCCGTCATACAACCTAGTCCTGGAGAAGGGGAGTGATGGTTTGAGAGAAAAGGAAGAGAGAAAAATAGAGAAGAAGGACGAGAGGGCGAATAGTGGAAGACAGTCTACGTCAAGTTTGTTTCGTCCGTGGCCCAATGGCTACAGAGGCTGCATCAGTGCGGTCAGAACAGGGACGTTGAGTAGCGGCTTGAATACCGGCCGTCGGATGACTTCCTGGGGAACAAGAAGTCTTCCAGCGTGTGGCTTGGTTTACCGAGTCACTGGAGTATGGCCCGGACTTCATCCAGCGTGGCGTCATGCTGGCGGCAGGAGGGCAGTAGGTGCTCGTGCGTCTCGGGCTCTCGGCAGGTGGTGCAGGTGGGAGACGCGCAGCGGCTCTGGAACTCCGGAAGGGCAGACGAACTGGAATGTTGCAGCAATTAAGCCGCATGCAAAACAGGAGTGACCGGTAGTCTCTGCTAATACGTCCGGGCAGGACCTACTGAGCCTGGCAGCTGATAACTCGGGCGTCTGGATGCATCGCCTCCCCCATTCATGCCAAGATAGTCCTTACAGAATTAAATGACACCACATCACGGGATGCTGGGACACCTTCCTGGCGGGCAGCAAACCTGGCGAGTGCGTCTGCAACCTCGTTGTCCATGACGCCTACGTGCCATGACAGCCAGTTCAGCCGCAGTGGACATCCCTGGGATTCCACCACATGAAGCTTGGTTGTCAGTCACCGCTCGCATAGCCGCTGGAGCTCTCTCGGTGGTCATCAGCGCGCAGACGCAGGAGGGAGGGCTCGGAGCCATTCTGGAGGATTGCCCACGTACCTGGTTCCACTGCTCTAGGAGAAGATTCCCGGCCAATTGGAGCTAAGCCAGCTCTGCGTAGCTGGACGAGGCCTGGAAAGGCAGGCTGCCTACCTTGCTAGTGCCAAGTTCCGGGGCCCCGCAGGAGGCTCCAGCTCTACCTGTCGAATGTTGCACAAACCCATCTGTGTACACCTGCAGAAGTCCGGCTGCATCATCCTGCCGTATAGTGGCCGCCCCATGGTGCATAGCCTGGGGTAGAGTAGACCTCTTGCTGCGGAACCCCAACAATGTGGTGGTGATGAGCAAGCCCTAGCATGTTCCTGGGAGTAGTGGCTCTAGGCAGGGCCACTACAGCAGCACGATGTGGCTCTCGTAGCAGCACGCCATCCAAGAGCTGGGCCTGCTGCGGTAGTGGTGGAGAAGTGCTTCCCTGTCCGGTGTGCCCTGCATATGGAGGATGTCATGGTGCCCCACCTGCAAGGCCCGCATCTGAATAGGCCAGGAGCCTGCATCCGTATACGTGGCCGCCACTGGAGATGGGCTCAGATGCCCTGGCAAAGGCGGATGGCCCAGAGCTGATCAACCTCACAACCTCCGGCTCCTCCTAGCGGCGCAGCTTGAGTTGCACCAGGAGAAGAGCATTGAGGACGGCGGATTACGGCATCTCTCGGAATACCTGCCGCACCACGGGGTGTGTTCAGCCTGGCCACGCGCAGCAACCCCCGCACGCCCTGCTAAACCATAGTTCTGGGTTGCCGGAGAGCCATCGCCGGAGGTAGCCAGGACAACTGGTAGTTGAGAAGAATTCCAAGATACTTGGCGCTAGTGCAGAACAGAAGGGACTGCCCGTTCAAGATGAGCGGTGGTGTCACATTGCGGGCCCTGTAGCCCTAGAGTGGAAGACAATGGCCTACGTTTTCGACTCGGACAGCTGCACGCTTGTCTGGAATGCGGCGATGGCCAACAGTACCCCCTCAAGACTAGTCTCGTTGGTACAACTAGAGGCTTCACCTTGGAAACGAGTCTCGTTGGTCCGTGTGCCCAGATGACCAAGTCGTCGGCCTAG
Organism: Haemaphysalis longicornis; assembly: GCF_048455015.1. Taxonomy (NCBI): domain Eukaryota; kingdom Metazoa; phylum Arthropoda; class Arachnida; order Ixodida; family Ixodidae; genus Haemaphysalis; species Haemaphysalis longicornis. Next base: position 526,023 of record NW_027526252.1, on the reverse strand, counting down.
ACCGTCATCCTAACTGGAAGCACAAGTCCATGTAGAATGCAGTCCGAAAGTAGAGCAAAGACAAAGTTGAAAAGAAATGGGCTTAGCTGACTCGCCTGGGGAACCCCAGAGCACGTTTTTTGGGCAGCTGGTTGCTGGGCCCACCTTCACTGGATGCGTCCCGTTAGCCAGGAACGCCTGCACGTAACTCTGGGGGTGCCTCAGAATGCCCATGCATTCGTAATCTTCATGGATCGTGGTGTGGGGGACGGAGTCGAAGCCGACTTCATGTCCAGCAAGGGCAAGAAAACTACCCTCTTGTAGTAGCGGGCCTGCTCCAGCATAAATACCACGATCCCGAAGGAGTACCCCGGAAGCGTCTACGCCTGACGCCGCTGTGCTGCTCCTGGATGACATTCTGTCGATCCGAAATCAACCGTAGTCAATCCATGACCGTGTTTTCCATGAGCTTGCCTGCTGCAGACGCCAGAAAAATTGGCCGGTACGATGCAGACGCTTGGGTGGCTTTCCGACCTTCAGCATCGGCCTGACAAGTGCCGCATGGCAAGACAGTGGAAGCCTTCCCTCCCTGCACTGACCAGCTGCAGAAGTGGCCCTAGCTCGGTGACTACCAGGTTATGGAGCATCTAGTACGCCACCCCGTCGATGCCAGGGGCGGTCTCGTGCTTTGGGCATCGATTTACGGCGGTCCGAAGCTCCGGAGCGTGGTTTCGCCACTCCCATTGCTCGGCCACCGCTCACGGGTCAATGGCGTGCCGTCGGCCACTTGTGCAGCTAGATGGCATGAGCAAGTGGCGCCGTGGAGAAATGGTCGGCTAGCCGCTCTCCCAGGACCACTACGGGGATGCCGAAGGAGATGTCCGAGGCGAGGGGAGGGTGCCGGCCAGTGGTGCAGTTCGGAGCAAATACTAGAAGACTTTCCAGGGTAGGGCCGGATCCCTACGCAAGTCTCTAAAGGAGCCGAGCGACCCCCTGCTCTACCTCCATTGCTGATCGCCTCTTCTCCTGCACTGCGCGTGCACCGGCGGGTACGCCATCCAGTCTTCCGGGCGCTCTCTCCGGATGGCCCTCCGCTGCAGCTGGTTGAGCCTGGTTCGGATTTTTAGGAGCACAGGCTCTGGCAGTCCCATGCAGACGCGTACGTCTCCGGTACCATGGCCTTGTTGGTGCCCCGCACGAATGCTGCCAGGAAGTCAGGCTCTGAGATTTCCAGAAACTTTGCCATCTCCTAGCGGTGGTTGGCCCTTTTGGTGACAGTGTATACCTTGATGCATTCTCACCAGCAGTCGCTCCTCGAAGTGATGAGGTAGGTGTAGTGTCCCGTCCCCCAGGTCCTGGTTGGTTTCCCAGGTGTATACACACCGCTGGAAAACCAGTGTAACATCAATATGAAGCAGCTGAACCATGCCTGAGGGAACAGGGCCGGTGAAGGTGGGGTAGGCTGTGTTGGCCAAGAGCAGCCCGTAGGCGGTGGTAGCGTCCAACAGCTCTCGTGCCCGGCGGGTGGCGGTGCGGGAACAGCGCAGACTGGTTCGTGTGCGTTAAAATCCCTCACTCGAAAACTTGTGGGTTCAGGTGGGCCGATAGCTGCTTCACTGCTGTGGCATCGCAGGGTCCGCGTTGGGCGGACGTAAACGCTGGCCACAGTGGTGTCCGTGGACCCATATGCGCACTGTAACAGCGGTGAATTTTATGGAGCCATCCACGACCCAGGCCAGATCGACCGGAGCACTGTTGAGCACAGCCTGGGACTTCTTTGGTGGGTGGCGTACGTTTTGGCACAGCAGACTGGCCAGGATTGCAGGCTGCAGTTGGGTCGGAACACATGAGATGCCACAGACTTCATCCTCCTCGAGCACCAACACGTCAAAAGTGCTCCCGCCGCAGCTATTCTGCCATTTCCGCGTGGTGCGCCCTGGTGGTTGCAGTTTCACTGCGGGACGCGTGGCTGCTTCCCTGCCTTCAGGATCTGCTAGCCATGCTGATGCGACGGGGGCTCATCTGCGCCAGTGCAGCAGTGGCTGCCAGGCGTGCGGGGTCCTCAGCAGGCAGGCGAAACAACAGGCCACCAGGGTCAGCAGTATGGGCACCAACAAGTCCTGACCGGTTGCGGCTGAAGCTACCGGAATCTGCTCCACCGCGGACTGCGGGTTCGGCTGTTCATGTGGGCGCCTGTCTGGTTGACATGGTTGCTGTTAACTGTTAGCGAGTTGCAGGCTTCTTATGCGTGCGTCCCTAGGTGGCAGGAGGCGGTTGCAGGTGTGGCGGGCCTGCTGCTGGCTGGTCTGGCTGGACTACTGCTGCTCACGTTTGCTGCCCCTGGGCATCCTTTTTTTGTGGCTGTGCTCAAGCTGCTGCGGTCTGTGCGGGGTGTCGGTGTGCTCGGTGCGGCCGCGTGGACGAAGTGATAGCCTGCGGTACGAAAAAACAGAGGTATGTACGCTACGGTGGATGCCACACCGCTCAGCAGTGCCCTACCTCTGTACCCCGCTGCACCAACATAAGTGGCCCACACCCTGCCACCGACCCCCGCTGCCCCCACTGGCAGCATTGACGCAAGGTGGCCACATCCATGGCACGCGCACCGCAGCCACTGCAGTTAGCTGAGGCCGCGGCGTCGGTTCGCACTGGGTAGCCACCAAGCTACGCGGAGATGGCCAGGTGACGGAACAGCTCTGCGTAGAGCGCTGACCAGTCTGGTCGGGGGGTGAAGAGGGAGCAGCAATGATTCATTCAGCTGCATCCGCTCTTCAAGATTTTATGGTCTACGCGCTTGGTCTTAGCAGGAATGGAGTAACTGTAAAGTGGGCAATAACAGCTCTGCTGTAAAGACTTCGAACCATTGAAGGTTCCTGAATAATTGAAATGTTTGCATTCTGCCCGCACGTGTCCATTAGGTCAGGTATTATACTGGTAGATAACCTTTACTGCCGCCAAGAGCGGAACCGTATTTGTGAATTCCTGTGTAGGAAATGTTTAACTAGGTAAGCCAACGTCGGGGAATTATAACCATGCCCGATCCGCCAAACTCTTTTTTGCGCACTGGGTTTCCTTGCTTCCTGCCTAAACATCTCGTGGAAGGGACATGTTCGAAAAATTAGCTGTGCGTGACTGGGTGGTTCTCAACTTCATATTACCCATGATTGCGAGATGAGCACACCCTGGTTCCCGTTTGAACAGCATCTTTGCGCTACATATCTTTGTATTGTCATTTTCGTTCATGTCTGCTTAAAATATGTCCTTCAAAGAATCGTCCATGCATGCGACCTTTCCGAATTGTTACAAGTCAAGAAAACTATGCTTTCATGTGTTTTTGACTGGGAAAAGTTGGATTTTGCTCACCACACGGTGCGATCTTCTACACCGATTTTCGCGTTTCTTTGTCCAGTTAGTATGGTTTTCCGTCCGCTGTTTATGGGAAACTTGTGGGCAGCATCTTTTTGAAACCTATTTTACGCTTTTGCATTGATTTTCTTTTCAATGAATCAGATTTGCTTCACTTCACCTGTCTCGTAAATATCTGTGGCTTGTTTTTTTTGTTTTTGACCATCTAAGCTGTAAAAACAAAAAGAATGGTTTCTGAGCCAGCTCCAACTTGAGAGTGACAACTTTTGGCGTATATATTGTTTCAAACGAAACTCAAACTAGAGTCAGTGCGTCGCACATTGCTATTTCCTTCAGAGCAACAAATTTCCGCTTGCTGACCGCCAATCATTCTTACACTAATAGCTATTATTGCTGATATCCGTTTTTCACAAGAAAGGCGTCATTGCTGGTTTTACGGGGAGGCAAGGCTCAAGATTTCCAACAACTTGGTATCCGCCCACCTTCAAGAACGAAGGAATAACAAGTGTTTATCCACCCTATTTTATATGGAAATGAAAGGGCTGTTGCACTGGCTCGAGACACTTTAAAGAGGAAACCGCCTCTCCGGTAGCAGAACTACATCAAGAAAACTTGGGTACTCAACTTCTCCTTCGGCCTTTTTGTACTCTCTTTATTGCTCACACGCTTGCAAGCCACTATATTCGTCAAGCGCAAACTCTCTGCCGTGTGATCCGTACCTCAATTGGATAATAAACTGGCCAGTTCTCCTGTACTGCGAAATACCCGGCGATTGCCTTGACATTCAATGCACTTTTTGTGCGGGCCCACGTTGCAGTCAATCGGAACCATACCTCTCCCGTGCCACTCCATCCTAATATTTTTAATAGTGGGAGAGCTAGGTGACTCCGTCCGCAAATCTTAGAGCGGGGCTACGGCTATATCTACAGCCGGTGATGGAAGTAGCTTTACTGCAATCCGGATAGCCACCCTATGTACTGGCTCTCAGTGCCACACCTTTAAATAGATCGGCCATGGCCATCCCATGGTCGATTCCAATCACAATGATTATAAATGTGATTAGGTGTACCGAATATTATTACACCATTTAGTTGGAGCTTCCAAGGACACGAATACGTCGTCACCGCTACTATCAAGAAAATACCTATATACTTGGAATATATTTTGTAACACAAATTAGTAAGTTTTTACAGCTCCCGTGAATTAGAGGCTTTCTTTTTTTTCAGGTGAACGAAACAATAAAATGGACTCATGAGAACGAAAACTTGCAGAGAGGAAATCCTACTCTCGCACAGAACTTTACTTGTGAAGTGGGGGTGTGCCGAAATGGCACTTGCATCCCAACACTCTGCAATGAAACTTGCACGGAAGTTCGAGCCACAACTACAACCGCTGCGCCTCAAACAGATGGTAATTGCTGAGAAGAACACAAACGGCTACTCTAATTTTATTAAAGTCAAAACATAAAGCTGCCCGTAACACGGTTAGCAGTATCCAACCTAAACTGCGAATGTTTCAATAAAACACCAAAAGTTAATTCCTAGCTGTCGTTTGTTTTCTGAAGGGGAATACATGCTATATCTTTATGCGGCTAAAGACATACCAAAAATTTTTTTTGTTCCTAAGACCAGCCTTTGGTCACACCTTCGTTGCAATTACCTGTCGGCCCACTAGAAGTAACGAACTTGCGACATTTTTGTGCAATTGTACAGCCATATGTACAAAGGGTTACCATTAGGAGCATCCTAAACCAATGTAATAAGAAAGCTGAAATTAAAATAATTTCCTCAGTACTGTACACTAGGACTACCTGTATTATAGTGGGTGCGTTGAGAATACCATCTTAAATATTGTTCTATGATACTGGGCGCGCAATTACTTCATCAATCTTGTGACAGAATGCGCACAACATATCGGTAAGGGACAACATTCAAAGCGAAGCTTTCGGCCTCTGACTGATGTCACCAGTATTAAACACATAACGCAAAAGAAAGAAAGCCAACTTTTTCGGAAACGATGATGGAGATGGTAAGTGAAGTGAAAGAAGACTAAAACTACTTTTGTGGCCGGAATAGAATGTGGGTCCCTGGCGTTATGAAGCCGACGTCTTTCTGGCTTGGCCATTGCACATTTTTTTCAGTACCTTTTTTCTAATTCAAGACGCCTCACGGACAGATTAAAAACCGTCTCCCGAACATAGTGGAGCGGACAAACTGGAAATACACGACAAACGTACAGTGTTGTTGTAAGACACGTAGCTGTTCCAGATATAGGCATCTGACAAATTAGGAACTCAAACGAACAAACTAATATTCTGTGCGACATGTTTGCTAACAGTTATGGCGTGAGGGTAAACGTGGCACACGGCCATCCTCGATCCCCAATTGGCGCACAAGCCCACAGCCATGATGGGGTTATATGGCACACTATTGTCGCTAGGTGCTTAAACCAATCGTATGCTATAAGGTGAAATGGGCAAGTCTATCTTTACGGCTACTTTTAACATATTGCAGGCAAACGTGGCACCCCAGCATTCGGGCCAAGCGGGCTTAAAATTTTCCCGTTTGTTGCACAGAGTGAAATTTGTAGGACTACAACAAACAAGTCATTCGGCCGCACAAACGTCTTAACCGGCAGTGTATCGGTGTGTTGCATAAAAAAAATGTTTTTACGGTAGCTGGAACACCCATGTTTCCAAAATGAGATAACATGTCCTTTACAGGGACAGGTGTACACAATGATCGGTAAAATTGTATAGGTAACAACACATGATTTAGGAATTTATTAAGTGCCTCCCTTCACACAATTGCTAGATACTCCAGTGAAATCAGCATTGCGAGAAACCTAAAAGAGCCCAGTACCTCTTAATGGTAGCTTTTACGGGTTACCACATCATTTGCAGATGTGATAATAAACATTGGAATCCCCTTTCAAAGCACCCTGTGTAAAATGGTTCGCAAAAAAAAGCGCCATTCACCTTCCATTAAAACAAAAGCCGGCTAACCAGCTGAAGGAATTGAACGTCACACATCTCAACCCACCCTCCTCTGCTCGACAGAATAGATTTGTTTTAATTGAACGCGGCCGACACAAGGCGTATTTACAGGAGGTGAACGCACAAGCAATGAAGGACTTGCAGCCCGTACCACAGTGCTGCTACAAAAAAAGGTTGAAATCTCTGAGGACAAGGACGCGGGAGAGATCCCCGGCTGCGGCGGCCGCATTTGTGATGGAGACGAAAAGCACAAACAGCGGAATGTTCAAGATTTTGGTGCGTGTTGAAGATACGCAGGTGGCCAGGATTAGTCAGCAGCCCTGCACTATGGCGCGCCTCATCGCTGATGTAGCGTCGATGCGTTAAATCCTACAATCAATCAATCAATCAATCAATCAATCAATCAATCAATCAATCAATCAATCAATCAATCAATCAATCAATCAATCAATCAATCAATCAATCATTCAATCAATCAATCAAATAATTGATTGATAATTGATTGATCAATCAATCCATCAACCAATCAATCAATCAATCAGGTGGATAGCTGTGGCACATGCAAAACAAGCAAGGCTCGATCCCCTCACTTTATTGTCTCTGCGCCAGGATTCGCCGTATCGGATTTTGAGTACTCGTGACTATTTTGATAACTATCCGGGAGAACACCGAGATAATGCAATGGTAGGCGCAACCAAGATATGTTTCCAAACACTAACGGTGCTGGCACCCCCTTCCATTGGGAAAAACTTGCCTACTTTGCCCAATTTGTTGTTCTTAATGCCTCGCCGATGATCTCCTTGTCCTCACAGAATACAGCCTCGTTGTCCGCATATGTTAGTAGTCTCACTTCACTGAGTGGGGACGAAAGCCGGGATATCACCATCATTATATTTTTGCAAGCAAAATGAGTCTGCAAAATTCGAAAAACCAAAGCGGAGAGGCAGGGAATCAGTGCTTCACAAAAATAAGAAAGAGAAGTCTTTCGGAAACATTCTTGTTGAGAGTTAAATTTTGTAAAACATTCACAAAAGATCATGCGGACGCTCTTCTTAACATCGTCAACATTAACATAGACACGAAGCGGAGAACCAGAACCCACAACACACGTTACAAAACGCCGTGTCACAATCTACCTGGAGCATTCCAACTTTTGCACAAAGCGCGTCGAAACACTGTAAGCACTTCGAGAACGTTCTCGTCATTGCCGAGGCGTTTAGACGGTGTTGCGTGAACAGTTGTAAGGAAATCTTCAATGTATTGTAAGGAAATCTTCAATGTAAGTTCCAATCTTTTCGCACCCATCTTTCATGAAGTTCTAGAGATTCATTACGCCAAACGTGAACATTCTCTCCCTAATGAATTACAGCTGTAAATGTTTTCTTTTTTTTTTGGTGCGGACGGCCGCGTGCGTTGAGTCACTCGCAAGAAAAACAAACCTAGCAACCTCCGCGGCCTCGTGACCGCCTAATGGTCGTGCTCGCATTATTGCTTTCTGTAACAATAGTTTGATATTAGAAATCAGCCCGCGACGCGCATGTTTGGTAACGTTAGAGCCAAAAGCCGAATTGTAAGCAGTCATCGTAACTTGGAGAACAGCCCCGCTCTGGCGGACGCGTATAGACGAAGCTCCGCAAAATTCTACATTTTCATCAGGAAATCTGCCATATAAGTTCTAATGCTTTCGCACTTCTCTTTAATAAGGTTCAAGGGAACGTTTGCGTCAAATGTGAATCTTCTAGCTTCAATTCTGTTATAGTTATAAATATTTTCCTTCTTGAGGCCTTCTTGAAGCACAGACACAATTGCTGGACTTAAGGGACCACTACAAGCCGTGTTTTGCGTGGCTCTCCTGAAGAGTTGCAGGGGACCTCTTAAAAGAGATGCAGGCTACCATCATTGCGCGGAGCATTTCAGGCGAGTGAGGCCCAATGCGGCCTTCGGTGGTCCCTTATGGGCGTCGATTGTCGCACCGCCTCAAGAAGGCCGCTGGAAAGTGTGGTGTCAACGTCGTTTTGTCTACAACGCGTCCGTTATCCCGTTTGTGTAACATCATGAACAAGAACACGAAATAAACAGACTGCACAAACAAGCACGTTGATCGGTTAATACACTCCGAGGTTAGCGCGGTATACAAGATACCATTGCCCTGTGACAAATCCTAAATCGGCCAAAGAGGACGGTGCTTAAATGACCGACTGAGTGAGCACATAGGAGCAGCGCAACCAGTTGTGGAAGCTTGAGATTTGGCGGATCATTGCGGCCGCTGCAAATGTGTTGCTAACTTGGATAACACAATCGTCCTGCATACCATTCATCCGCACACTAACAGCGAAATGTTCGAGGCATACAAAATCAACAACTATACAGAGAGATGCATAAAAACCATGTCACTGGCATTTTCAAAGGAGCAAATGAGTTCCCAACAAGAAATGCGCCTACTGATGTTGTGTGCAGAAGGGTGGTTTGTTTCGGGTCCCGGTGTTTGTGTGGTTCAATGTTTGTTACTTTTAATTGATGTCTAGAGTTTGCCGCGTCCGTATTTTTCTGTAAGTCCCGTCTTTTTGCGATAAATAATGTACCATTTATCCAAGTACCACCAACTTGCCCAACTTTCGCACTAATTAACTCCAAACAAAACTTGTTTTGCCATTCTTTTTGCACTATGGAAAGCAAAACAAAACAGTGATCACTCAAAGGCACGTCATCGAGGCAGTGCTTTTTTTTGCGCGTGCAAAATTTTGCGCGGGCACGCGCAAAATATTTTGCGCGTGCCCGGCTCCGTGAATAGGCGTATGTCTCAACGCCTTTTCATTTCCAGCAGACTGTGTGACATCGTCAAGTTTACACTTTCCAAATATTAAAAAAAAAACGTTGCGCACGTTACCCCTCGCCGCCGTGGTCAATTAATATTCCTTTCTAGTTCAACACAATTGAAGTACATCCAATAACAAGTTTGCGCACCCATTCTTAGGTATTAAGGGATACTTTAAAAGAAGACCACTCGTTATTGCTCAGCGTTTGGGGCGTAGAAGCGAGTCCAGGACATCCACCAACACAATACCCAAAGTTAAAAAAAACTCCACCCTGCCCGCCTTCCACAATATTTTTTTGTATTGTGATACCAGCGATGTTCCTACTAAAGAACGCCCTCACTAGGGGCGAACAGGGTGGCTCATAGAGACGCTAAAATCGTTTTAAAAAGCTTTACCCTACTCGCGGTGCAGGTATCGCATTGAAATTTCGCTTTTTCGACAACACAGATACCGATTTTCTTTTCCAGCACAAGCCGTTTCAGCTGGTACTGTTTGCGTGTGTGTCCGAGGCCCCGCCAATTTAGAGTTGCTAAATGAAAAGCTCTACCTAGGCCTGCCATAATTTATAACCGCTGCGCTAGCAAAAGGTCGAAAAACAAAAGACAACTAAACACCACAAAGAAGAAAAGAAAAACAATAACAAAAACAAAACGAACCCATCTCTGGAAAAGCAGGGAAGCTGCTAAGAATCCCGGCACTTGGTCCTGGCGACTGCGTGCTCATGCGGCCTGCCACACAAGGCAGTCTGCTGCGACCTCGTTTTTGCTACTTCCTCCAGTACTACCCACATAACCCCCCTTGTAGCGCTTTGTGACATTCTGGTCCCTTCACATCGAATTAGTGAAATATTCACCTTGGGTTGAAGTTGAGGGAGTCGTGACTACTGCGCGGTTTTCCCTGGTGGTTCCTGGAAGCCTGGTTCTGCGGCGCCTCCTCCCTTGTTTCTACCAGTTTACATTGAACGCCTCCCTTACACGGCACTTGCGCCCGAAGTTGCGTCTTTGCGTTTCACTAAGACGTTCATTTTAGGTGCGTTCGGCTCACTAACGGTGACGGCGTCTTGTTCTTGCAGCGTTTCGGTGTCTTTTACGGGCTCTTGAGGCGGGCTGCGCTCCGTTGGGTTCACGAGAGCTGGTTCAGGGGCGCCACCACCTTTGCCGGCCCCTCTGCTTTGCCCTTTGCTGTCTCCTCAGCCTTTTCCGTATCCATCACGAACAAGGACCTTTTCTCTGCACCGCCTCGTCCTACGACGTTCACGAAGGTGTGAATGCACTCTCTCTCGTCGTCGCCGAAGCGGCGACAAAGAGCACAGTGGAGCACCGGACAATCGCGTCGAACGCGTCCGCTCCGTTGACAGCTCAGACACAGGGGCGCACGCCGGGGCACTACGTCCAAAGCTCGCCCGCCGGCGACGCCTACCCGGTAGGAATGTAGACCACGTGGGCTCCCGACCTCAGCTGTATGGTCACCACGCGGGTAGTCGAGAGCTGCCCCAAGCTGTCCGGCACGAACTATCGGTTCCTCGTCACTTTCGTGACCCTGGCGTGAAGAACCAGGACTCGTAGCATTTCGTCGTCGGGAACGTTGTGGGGCACCCGGTGAAACATTAAAAGTCTGTCCTAGTGGCGGGAATCGATGAGGCAACGACGGCCTTTTACCTGAAGTTCGCTGGCGGCAGAAGGTTATTTTGCCCCTTCGGCATCTTTAAAAGTTATTGCCCCCAATTCATCTGTTACTTCCCCAAGGCGATAACATCATGAAACAGCTACAGGCGAACCATACAGTCGCGGAATTCTCCCCCCTGTGCGGGCTGTCTCTTACGGAGGCGTGAAGAAAAAATCTGGTGATGCACAGACGGTCCGAATGGCAATTGGGAAGAATGAATTTGTAATCCTGGGTGTTATTAAAACATGGTTATCCTGTTTCGGCGTGATAAACGGCCCGGAAAAGCCGCTCTTTGGAATGGAACTTGCCATGCTACGTCCGTACTGCGCGGCAAATGGGAGAAGAATCCTGAAGGCTACTCGAAGAAAACACGGGAACGATTTTACTAGGTGTAACAAATAGGAGCGTTCTAAGCGAGAGCGTAGCTCCCGTTGTCAGCTCATAGGGAATGCCCGGCTTGTACCGACCGGTGGACGGCGGTCGAAATATTACAAAAAAGATGCACAGACTCCTTGACAAGACATGTAGGAGTGTTATACAAGAATCGAGGGCTAAAAAAACTTTTAACGGTATTGGGGTAAACATCGGTATCAATCGTTATTTTCTTGCATAGTTCTTGTCTCTGACCCGTTGTTAGGATCATTCACTCTGGAGGAACAAAGCCTTTCTTACTTTTTTTACGTGGTTCTCCTTTTTGTGTTTGATCCTCCAAAGCCCACACCAGTATAAAAGCAGAAATACAACAATTCATCACTGTTCTTTTTTAAAGCACTATCAAGTGTTATTACCGCATGCGGGAGACCAAAAAACTAAAACTTAAGCGTTTCATCCGCAACCATCCCATTGTTCCGCTTTTGAATAACGTATAGTTGATGGCTACCTTCCAACGTGCACATTTTCTGCCGCAAACTGTCTTGCGTATTGACTTGATAAAGCATATCGAAACAAAACATCTCGTATTTGCAGGCAAAATACAAAAATAATCGCTCCAAGCAAAGAACATCTCGATTAATTCCAGCAAACGCCTACAGCCCTTATCATCTTCCACATCATCGACATGGGCGTCATCAAATGGTGCATCTTGAATATTGTCGGGAAGAGCGTGCTGCAAAACACGTGGAAGCAATAATCCTTTTCCACCGCCTGGCTCTGCTACCGGAATACAAAAATGTATCAAACAACGGTAAAAGCAGGCTGATTTGAAACATTTCGCAGGGGATTCGAGGTCTTGAGGAAAGGCACCGTTCAGAAGAAGTTGGCCTGGAATAAAAATTGACAGGCAATCACTTCTAGTAAGCAATAAATTACCGTACTTCTGGTACCCAATCACTATTCGTGTAACGTTCAAATATTTTAAAACTCAGAAATTCAAAGGCCCTGTAAAAAAGGCATTTTTTCAAATATTCCCATCAATGCAAATCCATGGTCATTGCCCCTCTTTGGGTGTACACCGTAACCTTAAATAGAAGACGAAAACTGGAATAACTATGCTTTTAAACTCAAAGGAAAACGAAATTGCAGCTGAGGACGGCCGGGTCCACTTTTCGTCAGAATCGCCGATTACCATCGAAATTGATGAGCCAACGGAACCCATCAGTAGCGATTGCGCCTCATTTCTGGACGTCAGCCAATGTGCCCGCAGCGTTTCTCCCATCAGCGGCAGCCCGGATGCCGGACGAGGTGAGAACGTTTACTCGAATGAATCCTGAAACGTTATGCGCCAAGTGAAAAAAAAATACTAAAATACAGGTTCTGAAGTTGAGCATCGAATGGCGCCTGCTAGGTGGAATTTTTTTCTTGACGATTTTTTCAGTTTTTTAAATTAACTTTACTCCTTCAGCTTGAATTATTTGCCTTGTTTCGCGCAGCTAAATAAAGAACCAACGCGAGGACAGGCACTCGTATACTTGCTTAGAGGAATAGTTCTTTCAATGAAGGATTACGTTACGTTCGTGCTCACTGGCTGCGAGGGTGGACTCACAGAAATAAGGCAGATTGTGTGTTTTGAAATTCGGTTGTAGAGTATATTAAGTCTGCGACAGCCACAAAATTTGTCTTTCTCACACAAACTCGTATACAGTGGGGTATATGCACATACTTTATTCGGTTATGTTCAACGCACGTCGTTATAGTACCGCTACTTACTAGTGTAACAGGGTCGTGAATAATTACTTGAAACAAAAGGCGCTAAAAGAAATGAATTTTAGGTGTTCAGAAATTTTGAGTACCAGACGCGCTTTATATCTTTCCTGGCGCTTAGTCAACTGTAGTGCACTAAGTGTAAAATTGTGCCGTTTATGTTCCTGCGTTAGTATAAGGGTTGCTGCCAAATCGTATTTTTGCCACATTGCAGATTACATGTCATTGTTAAGCGGTTATCAGAAATATTCTTCGTTTGGTGAAACGTACTTCTGATCATTTATAGTGAATTGCTGTTTCTGGCGAACAAATCTATTAGCCGGTAAACCCCGCAGCACCCGAGACCTTTCGTGGAGCCGGATGGAACTTCGCACACCGCAGATGGACCACAGCCGCCGCAGCCTTCTGCTTGCTGGCTTGTGTGGGGCTCCTGTCTTGCATGGCTGTTATCTGCCTGGTGCTGCTCTCACTGCGACAAAACACGGATCTACGAGAGCTCATCTATCAGTTCATGACCGCACTCCTATCAAGGCGTTTCCTATAAAAAAACTAAACAAACGCCATTTCCACGTTCTTCAGTCAGCCTGGTCTTGTTAGCTATTTTGCTATATGAGAGCTGCTTTTTAAAACGAAGTTTCTAGCACACCCATATGAATACATTTCACAATTTTATGGTTAAGCATGAATAAAAATATTTTTGTAGAAGTTTTGTCGCTTTGAAGTAAATTGTGACCTAAAAGTTGAAACATGTGTAGCTGTCTCCTAGTCTGCAACACTGCTGCGTGCAACGATGGGGATGTCAGAATCTGCTGGGTACTTGGACAGCAATATCTAAATCAGCTTTCGTTGAAACAGTGCCGCTAGCACTGGTAATAGCTAAGCATGGTTTTTTGTTCATACCGAAACAGGAAATGACAGCTAGTCTTTGTGATACATGAATACATTACAAATTCACAAATATACCCGCATAGAGTTATTAACACAAAGTTCCAGACAAAACGTGTGTATAAATCGGCTCAGTGGAATACGGATGTAATGATATGCTCACATGTCTTATGTTAAGGCGGGAGGAGGTGGATATGACTTTGTACGTTGGTTTTGTCGGGTGATTTTTGTGAGGGCAACTTACCAACTAGTCTAAAGCCTGTCCTTATTACAAGAAATGTTTGATACTACTGTGTCATATTCGTCAAATAATGACTTTGAGCGGTTTTCTTCCTTTGTTGAACACGTCCCACACAATGGGTGTGTGCTTCCTGAAAGGATCCGCTATCCATCGAGTGTAGTACAACGTAAATACCACTCCCATATTTTGTGTACACTGAAGGGAAGCCACAGCAGCCGCGTAGTGCTGCACTAACGCCCCTTCTGGAGCCCGAACGCAATAAATAAATTTAGATGCTTCTCGCGATATGTGAAGATCTGGGCTGTTTATGGATCGGAATAAAGTTTAAGGAATAACGCTGAGAAAGTGCGGTACATTCTAACGCATGCCTAAATATCAGAATACGTATACAGGCACTCGGGGGTGGGAGAACAATAGTTTTGTGCACGAAATCTTTACCTTGTTTTACACTTCGCGGTATTCTGCAAACTGAAGTCGAAGGCCGCAGTGATTAGACGCCACTTGTGCCCGTTATCATTCATATTGAAACTGAGCTTTCCACCCGGTAGCAGTGCCGCCGTCTTCCAGAGTTACTTGTGTAGCGCCCTCTGGTTGGCGCTCTTAGCCGGCGCCTTGGCGCCGGCTAGAAAAGACGAGAATAAAGAGACGAGCGGCGCGTGCTTGGTGCGCCAGCATGGCACGGGATGTTCGATTCCGAAAGCCTGCCACGCTGGTACTTTCTCTCTTGCGCTGCGCTGCGACCCCGCGGTTCCCGACAGTGGTGACTCCGGACTAAAACATGACCGACCCCAGCAACCTCGCGCCCTCGGGCCCTCTTTTGCCTGACGTTTCCTCGCGGCCGCCGGACGTCGCAGTCATCCAGCTCCGTCTGCCCACCTTCGTGCGCAAGAACCCACACGTCTGGTTCGCCCAGGTCGAAGCCGTCTTCGATCTGCACCGCGTCACCTCGGAGACTACTCGGTTTCGCCACTTGCTTTGCAACCTGCCTCCGGAGGTGGCTGATGAAGTGGCAGACGTCATCGGTGCACCTTTGAACGATACACCGTACCAGTGGCTCAAGCAGAGTATTCTGGACCGAACCACGGCGTCTGAGAGCGCGCGCCTCCGGCACCTGCTCACCCACGAAGAGCTTGGAGATCGCCGCCCTTCCCAGCTGCTCAACACCATGCGACAGCTTGTGGGCGCGAGCAACTTGGACTCCACCGGTGCACTTTAAAAGAACTCTTTCTGCAGCGCTTGCCACAGTCCACTCGCATCGTTTTAGCTGCTGCAGGGGAATTGACCCTCGACCGCGCCGCCGAGCTTGCTGATAAAGTTCACGACGCGACAGCGAAGCAAACTGAACGGGAAAGTATACATTTATACCCTGCTTATACCTACTCCAGCTTTAACCGCTGTAACGGGCAAGAGAAAGTGTATGTGTGAGGTGAGGTTGTCGTTAGCACAAACACTGAGAAACTCTTCCAAGCAGAAGATGACCCGGAGGAATTTTGACCCTTCCAAAAAGAAAGCAAAGTTCAAGTCATCAGCACCAACAAGTAACAAAATTATCTACGCAACACTTGACGCGGGCGACTTTTGGCACTTCAAACAACAAACGAGCTTTCTGTTTCTTGGCTGCCAAAAGTCAATCACTCTTGGAGGGCAATACATGACGCAATTCACGCACCATGCCAATGAAAAAAGATGCCACATCCTAGTCCTTGTAGTTGTCTTTATTTAACCACAATCCTACCGCGCTCTATTCAAATTTATTTGCGAAAAAATTCTGTTTCTGTGCTCTCCACCGCTGCCCATTTGAAAGTCATTTGTAAGTTATTTTGTGGTCGTTTTCATAAAAAGTCTTCTCGAGAAAAAAGACATTTTATGTGTCAACAAGTAGGACAGAGAATTAAGAATGACTAAAAATACCTAATTTAATTACGGTTTATATAACCCCACCCCGGTTGGTTAGGATGAGACAATGAATCTGCATTGACAGATTTGCCTGAGTTACATATATAAACACCCTATAGATATATCAACGGGCAAGCAAGCTAATCCGGAATTTGCTAAAATGAACTTCAGGGGCCCGGCTTGTCGTCGCAGTTCTTCAGGAATCACCGTATCTGCCACCCTGGTAAAGCTGAAGTAACGCGTAACTTCCCCAAAACAGGCGCTTCGAAAAGATCACCGCTTGCTTTGGTTGGGGTTGTGCGTGGACCCCTCACGTCCCGAAGCCGATGTGATACCCATTGGTTTGCAAACGCAGACATTCATCGTATGCAAAGTGTTGGGGGGGATGTCGGCGCTGCGTCTTTGCCACGGTGGCTGCTGTTCCTAGGTTAATAATAGGTACACAATGATGTGAAATAGGCAAAATCTTACGAAGTACAGCATTGATTCCCACAAAGGTATAAAAATATACTCCAGTCTGCCTTTATAGGCGTTTTCACGTGCTGCAGCGCTCTCTCGTGACTTCTTGCGGTGACAACACCTGGCTAATAGTTGAAGTATTCAAGAGAGGGCGCCACAGACCCTCTTGCGAATCGCTGCGACGCTATTGACATGTTTCACGTTCAGTGTAACTACTTTAAGTTTTTCCTCTCATTAGAGGTGCAATTTAAAAAAAAAAATCACGTCATAGAGCCACCATGCTAAGTATTGATTACTCTCCGAAAATTCTCGTCTCTAGGTCCAGCAGCGTATCTTTGTTATTCTTCAAACCGGCATTTCTCTTTGTAGGTATAAATAACCTTTCCAACGCTACTCAAAGGTCACACGCTCAAGATTGGGAACAACATTCCGACTCGGATAACCTAACATCACGAAAAAAAGCTTCGTAATGATGAGGAAGTTATTTTAGAATTTGTCGCAAACGATACTGTTTTTGTTCGTGCCACGCGAGCGAATATAATATGAGATAGTAGTGATCGCCACATGAGGTGATGTTAGGGTGCCCTCCTGAACGGCGCCAGGCGGGAGAACGGCACGCCGCGGTTGATATTGGAAACGGCCGTTGTTGCTTCAAAATTGGGTTCCGTGCAGCCCTCCATTGTCGTAACCGACTGGGTGACGTCTGGGACACCGGAGTAGGCGGGCTCACCGTTGGATCAAACATCCAAACGCGTTTCCCATTCCGTCGGTTAAAAATCATTAAAGTCCAAGCCAGAGAGTTTGGCCAGAGAAACGCTAGGGTAGTCGGCCATGACTTGGAGGCGTAAAAGCCAGCGATGCCAGTGTTTGCGCTGTAGACAGCACCGGTGATTTGCTCCTATTTTGTGACGCAATGTCTACTTGACCAAAAAATAAAAGGGAAGCGTGTACGAGAAACGCCGTATTTGTTTGTTTGTTTCTGAAGAAATACGCATCGTTGCTGATTTAACAAAGGCTGAGAGAGCTACGAAACGCATAATCTTTCGGTTAAAGAAAATTTAATTCAGCCTTAAGTGTGCCTGGAAGCATTTCTGAGATAAAAGATCGAAAACGATCCTTTTAAGTGACTTTTCTGTAGATTGCAAGCTTCGAGCATAGTGAAAGTTGGCATGCCTCCTCACCTAGAATTTGGTGTGCCATATTTATTTGTAACTAGCGGCCGTACCCGGCGGTGCGCGCATGTAGAACTATTCGACTGAGTATAACACAAAATGATTCATGAGGGATTCCGCGTAATGAAACATTTCGTTTAGAGTCGTACCAGATTAGGAAATGTAAATGTATGGGTTCCAAATGGGGAGTGTGGTTAAAGAAAAAGCTGGACCTCGTCTTTTATTTGAAATTTGAAGTGCTGATACAACTACTTGCCCTCGGAAATTTAATTTCAGCAGGTGTCACGAAACTACCCCAGACAATTTTTCGAACGCCGCTTTTGAGCTATATAGCATGCGTGTCACAAAGGCGTCGGGGAAAATGAAGACATTTGTTTGTCTGGGAGGATGAAACTGTCATTCATTCAAAAATTTTTAAATATGAATTTTAGTATAATGCAAAAATACAAATTGCAGCTACTCGTGATTTTTGGTGCCACTCTTCAGGCTTCGCCCGGCTAAATGGCGTTTGGTCTTATGCAGTCGTTTGCTACGTGGTCTAATCATATTCACACCGTTGCTTTGAGGGCACTTTTAAAGACAATATTATTAATCGGGTGACTTAAACAAAAATTTATCGGTGTTTTGTGGGTATGTGATCCATGCTGGGTTGGTTTAAACGACAGTAAAAGAATAATGCGGTAAAAATGGGAATGAAGGGAGGCGCACTTGCCTGCAAATGGCAGGCCAGCTGAGCGAAATCAGAAGAACTGAGCTGAATTTACAAGTATACATTTTATTCATCATACGAATGGCAAGGGGGAAACACGCGAGTGTGAACGGCGGGCAAGAGAGAAAGAAAAGGTAACAACATGGCAGGGGCCACTGAACGATGTCGTTTATAAACAGTTCAGCGAAGCAAGTGCAAACCCGGCTGCAGTTGCACTTTTCGCTATATCAAAAATTGAAATTTAAATAGCTAGTTTGAATATTACAAACGTGCTGGTAAAATTACAAACCTGCATGCCCAGCGCGCCAGTCTGGGTGTCCACATCACATCTTAACCATTTTGGCTCAGTAAGGGTTGCGTGCCGAGTATCCCGTGAAACCCCCATCGAGTTTGCTAATACTAAATCCGGATATTGGTCTTTTTACACTTTTCTGGGGACCATTTGAAAATCAAAATGATATATATATGCTAGAGAACTACGTAGTTAGTAAAAATCCCCAAAACATGCAATTATCACCATAAACTTATTTGGCCACATATATGTACCGTACAAGCAGGCTAACAATATCACCAACAATTAGCTAACGAGGCCGGGATGAAACGCGAAAGTCCTAAATAAATATTTGGACAACTTTTACTCCCTCACGGTTAAAAGCTTTAAAAGGTCCGTTTTATGGTTCTCCTGAAGTCTGACTGGAAAATAACCATAAAATATTACTCATAAAGGCAAAGCGGCTGGGGCTGGCTGTTGACATTATGTGTTCGGTGCTTCCACATTGTCATTGGTGGAATTTTACTGTATTCCTCTAGCTTCCGTGGCGGCGTCTCACGTTAAAATTTTTAAATTTCTTTTTCTGTTGTTCGCGAAAAACCTTTGCGAGAAAAAAGAGATTTAATATATCAAAGGGGAGAACAGAGAATTTGGAAGGCCTAAAAATACCAAATTTACTTACGAGTTTAAAAGAGCAACATAGCTGCTGGCTAAGCCAGAGACAATGAATTTACATTCACTGATTTGCCAGTGAGTTTCCTGAAGGACATATTTAAAACCCGCTAGTTATATCAAAGGGCAAGCAAGCCAGTCCGGTATTTGCGAAAATGCACTTTAGCTGCCCAGATTGTTGTCGTAGCTCTTCGGAAATCACCATCTCTAGCCACCCTAGTAAAGACTAAGAAACGTATAAGGACCCCAAAACAGGGGCTTCGCATAGATCACCGCTTGCTTTAATTGAGATCGTGCGTGGACCCCTCGCGTTACGGAGCCGATGTGATACCTATTGCACCGCACAGGTAGACGTTCATTGTATGCAAAGTGTTTCGGGTGTGATTTCTGCGCTGTGACTTTGCCCATGATGGCTGCTGTTGCTAGGTTACAAATATGTCCACAATAATATGAGATAGGAAAAAAACTCATTACATACAGCATTGATTACCACCAATTTTTATAAACTCTGTCCAGTGTCTCTTTGAAGCGTTTTCACAAACTGCAGCGCTATCACGTGACTTATTGCAGTAACAACGTAAGGCTAGTAGTGAAACTAGTCAAGAGAGGACGCCACAGCCCCTCTGACGAATTACTGCGACGCACTTGACATGTTTCACGTTCAGTGGAACTGCTTTAAATTTTTTTATCAAAGTACAACTTTCAAAAAATAACCTAAGAGAGCCCCTACGCTAAGTGACGAGGACATACTAAAAATTCTCGTCTCTACGTCAAGCAGAGTATCTTTCTATCCTTCAAACGGGAAGTTCTTTTTGTAGATATAAATAACCATTCCAACGCTACTCAAAGGTCACACGCTGAAGATTAGGATCAAGATTCGGAGTTAGATAGCCTAACACTACGAAAAAACGCTTCATAATGATGAGGAAGGTATTTTAGTATTTGTCGCAAACCATATTATTTTCGTGCTTAAACTTCGTGCATATGATTAACCATGCATATGATTTGGTTACTTTTGCGTTTCTGCTTTTACGGCCCCGCTTCGTCGGGCTGTGTTAACTGTGTCGTGAGTGAAGCTCTTGTTCAATTGTTTTGTTCTGATGCTCCCCGGATTACCTCGTTTCGGCTAACGCGGCTAGCCTAGAATAGTTTTCTTTTATCAACAGTGTTCTCGATGTAATTCGACGGTTCGAGGAACACCCGTGAAATACCTGCAGAACAGACGCCGCGGCATTCGATTCGCCGACACTCGGCTTCGCACTGGTGCTTCACTCCATGACACCATGATGCCGTGACGCTATCACTCCATGACACCGGTACAGAAGCACGAACATTGTGCTTCTCTAAAAATCGCCAATTATCATGTCACCTAGCCACTCCGCGCAAGCTTGGTCATCAGCGCCTACTGTGAAGATGCTGCTGCTGTCATCAACGCTATCGTAAAGTGTCACTAAAAGCTGCTTCTCGACCGAGATGTCTCTATCGCAAGAGGCATTGCGCGCTTTAAGCAACGCCAATCCTTCGTTTTGGTCACTAATTTCACCGAGGAGTACCAGAATTTAAACAAGGGCGCCGCAAATGCGTTCCTGGAGAAACGCGAGAAACAACTGACGTGATTGCGGTTGCCAACTTCAACGCGCACCCGAAGATACCTTCAAGCTTCTCCATCCCTTCGACGTGAATCAGGCGTTACCGCAATAAGAACGGAACAAATTATTGGCTGTGCTGTGTGAGCGAGTGTTTTTCGTCGAACTCAGAATTACGTCAGACGACTCCAGCGAAGGTCCGAACAATAACCAAAATAATATCTACCAAGAAGTTACCATACTGCCTGTCTTCACACAAGCAGGAAGCCATTCGGGCACAAGTCCAAGACATTCTCAGCGACGACATTATACAGCAATGGAAAAGCCTCTGGGCGGCAACGGTCGTACTTGTGAAGCAAAAATACCGCACAATTAATGTCTGCGTTCACTACCCGCGGCTGAAGAAAATCTCCAAAAAGGATGTGTACCCCTGCCACCAATCGACGGCGCCCTCGACCCCCTCTGCCACGCGAAGTACTTCTCATCGATAGATGTGAAGACACGTTACTGGCAAACAGAATTGAACGCGAGAGACCCAGAGAAGGCATAACCGCGGATGGCCTTTACGAGTTCAAGATGATGCCGTTCGGTCTGTACGCTTCACCAGCAAAGTTTCAAAGAGTCATGTACACCATGCTAGCTGGTCTGACGTAGCACACCTGTCTCTTATACGTCGACAACGTTGTGATATTCGCGCAAACGTTCGACGAACACCTTTCAAGGTTGGAGTTTGTACTCGAGGATATTCGCTGGTCGGGGTTAATGCTGACGCCTGAAATGTTCTGTTTCACGTACGAAAAAAATTGCTTGACCGAAGTCGTCAACGCGGAGGGAGTCCTGCCTGATTCGTCCAAGAATTCTGCCGTAGCGAACTTGCCAAACCCGATAGAGAAGAAGGGCATGCGTCTAATAATCGGAATCGGCGCGTACTACCGGCGCTTTGACGCAACGTTGGCAGCATTGCAGATCCACCTAAGCTCTTAACGAAAATTAGCACCAATTCCAGCTGCAGAGCACCCAAGAGGAATAATTCTGCGAGCTGCGACAACGCCTGCAAAGAGCACTCGGGCTCGCTCACTCTGATGAAAATGCCCAAATGGAAATGCTCACGGACACCAGCGATATAGGCTTGGGTGCCTTCCTCCTCCTAAACAAAGCGCTCGCAAAAACGTAAGCGCCTATGCAAGCCGTGTTCTGTCGAAGGAATAGAAAAACTATTCAGCATCTCAGAAAAGGGGCCTCCCCTATTAAAACGGCCATTTTAAAATTACGCCCATACGTTTACAATAGACGGTTCAAGATTGTGACGACCACCACGGAATGTGCTGCCTTGCCTTCTTGGGTGGTGGAGCATGCGCCTGCATGAATTAAACGTTACAATCGTGTATAATTCCGGAAGAAAACACTCCGACACCAACTGCCTGTCTCACGCCCCCATCCCGCTATCACCACAACACTCCGAGAAAGATAGCTCGTTTTCTTAGGAGCTGTGACGGAGGGCCACATTGCCGCCCAGCAGCGTACCAACCCCTACTTAGGCGTCACAATCGAAGACCTCGATGTACGCACGGTCGCCGTGACTAGGGCGTTGAAACGGAACTCACCAGCATTTATCCTGAAAAACTCCGTCCTCGTGCAAAAGAAATTCATCCCCGGACCGAGAACTAATTATTTTCTGGTCATCCCAGCAGACCTTCCTGACGAAATTTTTTAAGCATGCCACGACGAGCCGGCTTCCGGATTTCTCCGCACAGCTCACGCTATTGGAAAAATCAAGGCCAGGTACTACTGGCCCCGCCTTACATCCCACGTCGCCCACTACATCCGAAGCTGGTCTGACTGCCAGTGATAAAACACACCCCTGACGAGACACCCCACACTTCTGCAGACGATCGCCGCCCCGTCGAGGCCCTTCCAAAAGATTGGAATGGACCTTCTGGTACCATTTTGTCTTAGTAACCGATTACATGACGCGCTACGCCGAGACCGCTGCTCTTCAGAGTGGAACTGCACAGGAAGTCGTGACATTTTTCATAAACCAAGTTGTGCTGCGACATGGAGCCCCTGAAGTCCTAATCGCGTACCGCGGAACGGCCTTCCCTGCGAAACCCATGCAAGGAATCTTACGCTACAGCAACAGCGATCACCAAGGCACGACGGCGTACCACACCCAAACGAGCGGACTAACGAAACGTCTGAACAATACGATCGCTGATATGCCCTCTTTATACGTCGACATTCAACATAATACTTGGGACGAAGTCCTTCCGTGTCTCACGTTTGCGTACAACACGGCTATGCAGAAAACTACGCACGTGGCAACATTCTAGCTTGTCTACTGAAGACGGCCGATTATGATGCTTGACGCCATGCTTCCTCACCAAGAAGACGGCGAACTCAACGCCGACGTCCAAGGATATCTTCAGCTCTCAGTGGGGGCCCGCCAGCTCACCCGATTTGCCACAACAATCTATCAGCTGGTGGATGCCGGTAGCCAGTGCCTCCGACAGTGAGATGCCGAGTACAGCCCAGGAGATCGCGTATGGGTTAGGGCTCTCATTTGAATACGTGTAATCATTGAGAAGCTTCTGCGATGGTATTTCAAACCATTCCGCATTGTACAACGTGTTTTCCAACTTACCTACGAAGTGGTCCCCGATGGTGATTCCGGAACATCACGACGACGTACGTGACCCTACGTCATCCACGTGGTTTGTCTGAAACCTTACTACGCACGATGGGGGACTTTTTATGTTATTCCGACTGTCGTTTTATTTTAGCATTGGCTTCATGCGCTCTTAGAGTTGGGTAATACCGTGAACCACGAATTGGTTTTGTTTAGTTATGTTTTTGGTTTCCCGCCCGGCTACGCCACGCTGTGTTATCTGTGTGCGTAGTGAAGCGCATGTTGCATTCTTTCTTATAGTTCAAGGATCATCTCATTTTGTAGGGGGAATGTTTCGCCCTAACACCACTAGCCTAGAATAGTCTGATCTACAGTGTTCTAGGTGTAATTTGTCGGTTCTAGAAACACCCGCGCCGAACGATATATGCCCGCGGAAGCAGACGCCACGTCATTTGATTCGCCGACACTCTGCTGCGTACGTCACCTTGTTGACTGCTGTTTTGCCACCTGTGTATTAAGTTGTCAGGGAAGCACAAGCTCGCTCCAATAAACTTCTTTTTTTCTTCAAGACAACTGCATCGTATTTGGCTTGTGATAATATATGGCAATCGACGTAGCATTCTAATAAGTAATTTTGCACGCATTTCCAACCTTTTCAAGGGACGGTGCAAGTATATACTTTTATTTAAAGGCGTTTCATCTGTCTCAAGTGTCAGAACCAAAACGTAGCTGCTACATATTGTACCACCTACGCATTTAATTGGTTTAGACTCCCACAATTACCGCTCACTTGAACTAGGACCTTTATTTCTCGTGTCTTGCGCACGAATCAAATTTTATATTTTGTGAACCTATTTCTGATGAAGCTTTGAGAAAAACTTTTGACGGTGTTCACCAAAAAAGATGCGTCAGTCTGCTTTTTTTAGAATAAATATTTCAGCGGGCTAGCACTTCTGAGAATCTTAAGGTTGGGTATGGATAAACTTTATTTCTCGGGCCACTGCACCTTGTTATTCGTGTCGCAGGAATCAGTATGGCTGCACAAATTTAAGCAGGAGGCTCTTGCTACAAATCTTGTTTACGTAGACGTTGGTTCCGAGGCAATGTTGTCAAACATACTGCTGCCGGTGTTTGCCGCCTACTTCGGCTTTGGTGAGTTACCAAGTCGTCTCTTTTGAATTAAGGTGTTTCTATAGCAATTACCTTCGTGAAAATATGTTTTATGGAGCTAAATGTACGTTCTTGTTTATAAAATGTTATTTTTGTCAACATGAGGAAATTCGAATTTGTAAAGGGTATGCGGAAACAGGATAACAGAGCTTTAGTATATATATATATATATATATTTATATATATATATATATATATATATATATATATATATATATATATCACGGCAGAACTGTTCGTTCAGACCACCCAGTATTTACAGTTCAATACCCTCAACTCTGTGTTTGTGTCTCTACGTATGCGCAAGGGATTATCCCACGCGCAACATGATGCAATTCTCTCAGTGTTCTTGTGGAACACAATTTTGCAACACATAAGTGTATGCTGATTGATTATAGGGTTTAACGAGCCGACGCAACGCAGGCGATGAGGCGCGCCGTAGTGGAGGGCTCCGGATTAATTTCGACCACCTGGGGATCTTTAACGTGCACCGATATCTCGTACACACGGGCGATTTTGCTTTTCACCTCCATCAGAAAAGCGGCCGCAGCGGCCGGGAATCGATCCCGGGAGATAAGTGTAGGCAATAAGTATTATGGGTAACGAAGTGCTTGCGATAGGGATAGCCATTCGGTGTAAAAAATTCTGCAGAACTTCAGAAAATTATCTACTAGTACGTAGCATTCTTATGCCGCGTGTGTTGAGTGTGAGTTTCCTCCAGCCAATTTTTTTTTCTAAAACCTGTCCAACCAATTATCTACATTTGCGTTAATGCAACGATTACATTTAGAAGTTTCACAAAATCTAATTGATTAGGGAAATGCAGGACTTTATAAGGTTCGCCATTTTCCGTAATTATTTTCAAGTTTTCCTATTTTTTAGCTGCTGAAAATTTCGTTCGATCAATTATTTTCATTTACGTTATTATAACGACTACAGGTGGAACGTTCCCGGAATATGGTTTAATTGGAAATGGCAGGGGGTATAGTTTTGACATTATCTACATTTTTAAATATTTTTCTTATTTTTTGGTTTTTCAAAATTTTGCTTGACCAATTATGTCCCTTTACGCTATTATAAAGACTAAGGGTGGAACTTTTGAAAGCTCAGTATTATCGTGGAAATGGCATGCGGTATCTTTTTCGATATTCTCCGTATTTTTTTTATTATTTTTTAGTTTTACAAACCTTCATGCGGCCAGTTGCGCCAATATAGTGATTATAGATAGACCTTTTGCGATATCTGAATTGTTGTGGAAATGCCGGGCGTTACATGTCCTTGCTTTGGGGTACTCGGCAAAGATTTTTTGATTATTTTCCCATTGACTTGCTTTTAACGTTCATAATAAATCTATTTGTGTAAACAGTTTCGTTTCTAGTTTCACGATATTATTGTTTGATTACATAGTTGTTGCGTTACTAGACCCCTGTTCACCCCTAGTGAAGTAGTGTGGGCGAAAACATGACTTTCCAATTGCCGAAAGTGCCAATGCGCAAACTATGGTATCATCCCCATTTACATTGTGTTTTTTGTGGTTTTTCTCGCTTACAAGGGCTTAGCATATACTCTCGTAGGTTTGCAAAGCAAAAAGGTTCACTCAATGGAATCATATTTTGGTGTTCCTGCGATATCATTTCTATACTAAAATTAATTTTTCTGGCCTGTATGCTCTTAAGTCAAAGGTATGAATACGTGTAACAGGTTCACCTTTCCTCATTTAAATCTGCATAGTTCGGGTTGCTTGAGTAGCGTCGCTCTTTCCTGGACGTCATCAGGACAACCAAAATCACGCGAGATGCAATATGTCATAAAACATATCGCGGCGACCATGGAAACACAGGCGAAACCTTATTAAACGGGTTAAACACCAACTAGACTGGCGAAACGGATGAGGCTTGGAACTATAAACCGACACGTTTGATAAAATAGTGTTTTGGGATAGCATGGCATGCTATATTGTGGGAATAGATAGTACGCTTGAAAGACGTTTTACTTCTTCAATTAGCTCTACGGTTCTCAATGTCCAAAACTTGAAATTTTTTTGCCATGAATTTGTCTGTTGGATCTCGAGAAAAAAAGAAATTAGAAGTACTAAACACATTAGGCGGAACCCAAGGGGCAACAGGGAAAAAAAGAAGACAAATTTCGTGAGCCCAATGATATCGGCGCAGATTTTAATAAAAGTCGTCTGAAAATTTTAGCGCCATTTCGTATTATGGTATTCTTTGGAACGTTTCAAGCACGTGTTCTCCAACCTTCTTCCTTATGAAGGCGTACAGGTTTAATTCAAAATGCGGAAGTCAAGGTGACACTTCTAAGTATAAAGTTGTGGTGACGATTATGCCACACACGTTAAAGGGAAGAAAAACACTAGTCGGCTAAACAAGACATGTCGTATACGAGAGAGAACAATACTAGAGATACTCATGGCTTGTGATGTGATTTATAAGATTGTTTTGTAAGGTTGTTTGTAGCGTTGTTTTGTAAGGTTGTGAGGTGTTTTGTAATCGACACGCAATTCTTCAAATTTCCCAAAATGGTTGATCAGTGGTTAAAACGTCCTGCTGCCCAAAACAATAATGTAGGTCCGATTACTGCCGCGGTTACGCTTTTCAAATGAAGACGACAAGCGAAAATGCTTTTGTCTCTAGATGACTGCGCATGTGAATAATTCCCAGACAGTGGTATTGCGTGAGTTGGTTATTCATGTTAACAATACAGCGCAACAGCAACAAAGATTAAAGCTGGAGCACACAAGATGAGCGCTCGTCCTGTACCCCGCAGCCTAACTCTTTGTTACTGTTGCGCTGTATTATTAGGAAAATTCCCAGCTGCACAACATTCATCTCGAGCCTGCCACTGCTGTGCACCTCATAGCCGAGGTGTAGCTTCTGCATGATAAACCCCAGAAAGAGCAAGTTTTTAAACCGAAGGTTTCTTGGTCCCAATGATGGTGGTGTCGTCAATACAACGCTCTTCAGGAAAGCCAGCTTCACACACTGGGAGGTCACATGACTAAAGTGATAATGATGATTACTCGGTGAAGAAACGCTTCCCGTGGTCGAAAGCAAACCTGTATTCCTCGGTTATGAATCCGGCGTTTATCTGATCGCTCATTTCGATACGGTGGACGCTGGGTAGAGATGGGGTGCTCAGTTTTCTCGGGAGGAGTTTGTTAGCTTTCGTCTCAACTTGGACATTGACTCGCAGAGAGTTTGCACTCTTATCGTACCCCTTCTCTTTGACTGCAGTGACTTCCTCTTTGACGCTTTGCCATTTGATTCTTGCACACAAGAAAACTTCGAGTTCCAGCCATTGCTGATTGATTGTAGCGCTTAACGCGCCGATGCAACGCAGGTGAAGAGGCGCGCCGTAGTGGAGCGCTCTGGATTAATTTTGACCTCCTGGGGATTTTAACGTGCGCCGAAATCTCGTACACACGGGCGTTTTCTCTTTTCACCTCCATTTAAAAAGCGGCCGCCGCGTCCGGCAATCGTGCTCAGCAGAGCACGTGCTCAGCAGAGCAACGAGATTCAACTGTTGTTGAGAGCGAGGTTGGCTAGGGTGTAAAACGCGTATTGAGCCTAACGAGGACGAGTAGAAGGGTGTAGCTAGTCTCATAAGCCAAGGAGGCCTCTTGCCAGTGCTGCCTCCAGGGCGCGCCGCAGAAGGGCGACTTGGCGCCATGGTGCGGAGATTGTCAGCGCGGACTCCACTGCTGAAGATAAGAGGAGGAGTGCGTTGCCGGCCCGGGGGGCAGGTGAAGACGAGGTGGTAGGCGTTCAGTCGACTGTGACAATGTGGGCATCACGTTGGAAGAGAGAAAGGCTATTGTGGGACGGGATGTTGCGGCTGTAGTTGGTTTCGGTCTCTACTCGGCGGAGGATGTAGGCTTGTTGGGCGGAGAGAGAAGGATTGGGGTGCGGGTATGGCCTTCGGGTGTTGTAATGGCAAGGGTGGCGTTGTAAGTGGGTTCGAGAGGGGTCAGGGTTGGTGGGTCAGGGGGTGGCGGAGTTGCTTGGTCGAGACGTGGTGAAGGTAGCGCCCCGAGTATGAGTGCGCGGGCTGCGACGTTGGCCGCACATTCCGTGCCAGGTAGAAGTGGCCGAGTTCCGGATGATGGAGAGGTCAATGTCTTCAGGGAGGCGTTGACGGAGGCGAATGGTGCTGGCGGGGAGAGGCAGGCTTTGTACAGGCAGCAGGCTTGCTATGAGTTGGTGGTGATGGTCACGTGGGTTTGGTGGCGGTAGTTCAGGGCAGCGAGGGCGATGGCGAGGGACTCGGCGGTGAGCGTGCAGATGTGGTGCTGGACGCTGCGGTGGGGAGGTGGCTCTCGTTGGTGATGACTACAAGGGTGGTTCTGTGGCGGGTGGACGACAGGGCGATGTCAATATTGCGGGTTTTCGGGTCCGTGCGCTAGCGTTAGATGAGGATTAGGACGTGGGTGATTCGAATGCCTGAGTTGTAGGAGGAGGGCGTCCCCGTGAGGACGGCAGCGACGTGCATGCATTCACGAATGGAGAGGGGAATACGTTGCAACGCTCGTGGGGCGTTTGGGACCGTGCGTGCGATGAGCTGGAGTACCCGCCGACCAGCCAGTGTGAGGGGGAGTTGGTGGAGGGGCGAGGTGTATTAACCATGCAAGATATCTGTGAGGGTGTTGTGGAGGCCATCTTGTAGGAGGCGTGCGTTGGAGGCGTGGTAGGGAGCCCAAAGGCTGCTTCATATCTCTTGTGGATCCGAGCGTCCAGCTTGTTAGCTTCCTGCTTCTTGAGGTTGAAGAAAAGGCAGCTGTACGTGAGGAGATGGATGGTGCGGGCTTGGATGCGCTTGCAGGTGTCCGGTGGCGCTCGCAGGTGTACGAGAACCCCAAGGGTGGTGACTTGAGGTATGGAGGGCACCGTGGGTGGTCCCTTGTTAATCTGAGGTGGGTTGTGGGGGGCGGCCGCGAGTGCGGGCTCAGAAGACAAGTAGGGCTGACTTGGTTCCACCGTTAGAATTCGGGCATTGAGGTATGCAATGTTGGTCTCGATGTCTTGCTGGATGGCATCTGCTTCCTCACCGCCTCAGCACCTGGTGGCCTATGTGTTGGGGTCATCAGCCTAAAGCGCATGGTCAATTCCGGGCATAGCATTCACGATGTTCGTAACTTGAGGGGGATATTGAAGATTGGAAGAGTGATTTCGGAGCCTTGCGGTGTGCCTTGCTGCGTAACCTTCTCGAAGGCCCCTTTAAAACCGGGGTTAATGAGGGCTTCGGGGGGTGCCACATGTGAGGTGTTCTAGGAGCTGTAATTTGATTTGGATAAGGACGCCTTTTGTAGACGGGTGTTGGCGAAACCGAACATGGTGATGGGCTATATGTTACGGTCCTCGAAGTAGGTGGTGAGGAACTGGTGAACAGTGTGCGCATACATCTTGCCGAGCAAGAGGTGAGGGTGATTGGTCGCAGGGTGGTGGAGAACATGGGTGAGTTAAGCCTAGTGATAAACTTGATGTACGAGTGGGGCCACTGGGAGGGGCATGTGCCGGCTTCCCAGTGGTCGTTGTATTAGGTGAGGAGGTCTTGAAGGGTATCACCCGGGAGGTTGCGTACACTTCGACACGAATAGGGTTGGCGGACGGCATGGTGTTGCAGGCCAGACAGGCAAGTATTGAAGGGAGTTTTGGCATCGTGAAGGGGAGGTCCAGGTCGGAATTAGGGGCTAGCGGTGTACCGAAGGTCCGGGACGTCCCTGCGAGATTCCGCCGTGGGCGTTCAGTGGTGCGTGTGTTTTGCCTGTGCGGCAATTGTAGATCCGTTAGTTGCTGCTACAAGAGCGCCGGTCGTGCAGCCGCTTTACCGTAATTGAGCTATCGGTCGACACACTTGGTTTCACCTCATCCGACCACGGCAAATATTTTCGGTAAAACAATCAGATGTTGCTCCCTGCGGAGACAAGTCCAATTGGGTTGTTCTAGCCCTTGTGCTGGTCCAGCTGTTCTTGGGGTTCTGCTTCCGCTTTAAGGCTACGGGCATGCCTTCACCGGCGAGCGTGCTGGGATTATCCAACCATTTGGCATCCAATGCCAGAAAGCGGATCCGATGGCCGCACTACCTCTCACACTGTCTTTTTATACCCCTTCTTGGAACCCCCTTGCCCTGGATTTGCGGGAGGATATCACTGACCGGATGGCCGTCGAGGCAGTGGGGCCATTTGTCAGTCCAGCGATTTACCTTCTCCAGGCTTCAAAGGCAACATTTTCGCTTGACACGACGTATACCGCTGCGCATGGTGATCTCCGCTGTTAAAAGCGTATGACACTGCTCAGCGTATGGCGTCCCTAGTGACATGCTAAACACTCTTGGCAGTTACAGGTCTAAGAGAGCTTTTGCCTAAGAGTTTGTATTGCACTCTCCAGCGATCAAGAAACGGAAAATGATGTGCGTGAAGGCGGAGTTTTCAGCGGGACACTGAATATTCTCGAAACAAATTCGGCTTGGATGCCATTGCCGCCACCAATTTCTTGTTTATATATGTAGACGATGTGCGCCTATACGTCAAATTTGTTTATTTGTGAGCCCGAAGTGCAGGTTCGTCTGAACAAATGTGCGGTGGGTGCTGATAGCAAAGGGTTTAAATTTATTCTGGTAACAAAGTACGTGTGCCCTATTTTCTAACAGGCGTGGGGTTGAACGAGATCCAGCTGCGGAATTGAACGGTGTCTCAATTGGCGCTTCACGAGAACCCCGAAAACGCTACTGAAAAAGCTGAACCCGGTGCTGCACCTGAGATTTTGCTTTGAGAGTTGCGCCTTCCATTCAGGCCGGGCCAAGAACCCCTATGCTGAATGTGAGAGCTGTAGCTTAGAACATCAGCAGACATACGTGACACCCTTTAAGCTTTTAAACTCTCAATTTTACATGAGGTTTTTCCAGCTGACAGGGCGTATTATTTACGTTTTTAGTTTGAACAATCCTGTATCGTTTTTCCTCTTTACATGGTTTTTTATTTCTCTGCATAATACAATACGTGTAAGCATGTGACCCCCTTAAGTAATACCCCATTCATGGTTGCGTTTAGAGGTATCGTGAATGAATAAATAAATAAATCAGTAAATAAATACATAAATCAAGAAATAATAAATAAATAAATAAACAAATAAATAAATAAATAAATAAATAAATAAATAAATAAATAAATAAAATGTATAAACAAACAACTACATAAATATCTCTATTTATATAAATGTCTATTAAATTTGATAAACTAAAAAACGATTTACCGCAGATTTTAATCAGTGTTGTACGATACATCCCAAGCAGCTCTTTGTTGGTTTCCAACCTTTTGTTGCGCAAAGAACAAATCCTATTCAACTCAGGATGACGTTCTATGAATTAAAAAAAATTAGACTTACTCTCTTGTCCTGAACTGAGGTCTCGGCCCACTAACATGCTCGATTTCATTTTTAACTAAACGTTTCTCCCCCTCCTTCTACTCCTCTTTAGTGCAGTTTCCCCATAACGCATATCCGAAAATTGATAAGATATGGCTGGGCGAAATGTACCGCAACATCCCTCCACGTCTTAACAAAAATATTTTCACTTTATTTTTGCCGTAGACGCGACTCGTTTAGCTCAATAAACCTCCATACTGATTAGAAGCTTGGTATACAACTAGCCTATACACACGGTGGGTTATGTGGAACACAGCCTACAGTTTTTGCAGCTTTTAGTACATGTCGGCATACTGCCGTGACAACGTCAAAAAATGTTAAACAATATATTCTAGCGTTCGGCAAGGTTGTAAAAATTGTTTTACCTTATTAGGATTATCGGGAATCGTAATGCCTTTTGTCAAAGCCGACAGCCACAAAGGCCTACACGTTGTTTTGGCCTTGTACTTTCGCTGTTTTGCTTATTAGCAGCTGGCTCTTCGCTTTGTTCGAAAGATTGCTCGGTACAGAAGCTAACGCCTAGGTCCGAATCTTCGCGCTCCGCACAGGACCGGCTTAGAAAGGAACGGGGTGACGCCAGCAATGTTTCTTCCGTAGCAGTATCGAAAACAATAGTTTAACTCACACCTTACGCTAGTGTATGCGATTTTAAGACTATTATTATGACAAGAAGTTCCGCACACGAATAGTCTGGTGCCGAAAAGCATCAGACGTTGACCAAGCGCTAAGAAACAGCAGGGAGAGCGAGCCTGAGTGAAGCAGACGACAAATGCGAGAATCCCTAAGCCGATGTCACGGAGGTGCGCTTCGCAGCGCGGCCCGTGTGCGCGCTCATCGCCAATATGCCTTAAAAGTGGGACTGACAACTTACTGGGTTTCCCGCTACTCACAGATAGCCGGTAATGCGGCCGCGTTTAAAATGGCCGCTGTTGCTTCACCTACAAATAAAACGACCAAAACAACAGTCGCTTACATTGGCCTCACTCCACACATCACATACACCTTTGTAAACCATGGCAAGCCGCCTGAAGCCGACAAAGAGAAAGCAACCTTTAAAAAACAAATAGCAAATAAATATGTAAAAAAAACTTTTTCAAGCCGTGAGCCAACGTCCGAAGAAAAGATTTTACCAAGACAAAACCTCCAAAAGAAAACCACCCTTGGGAGGATGCACATTTTACTCACACAACAGACCCACTAATGTTTCCTTAGTTAGGTTATCAATAGGTCCCACACATGTAACCCACTGACACCGGCTCACTAGTATATAAGATCCCCATATCAGGTGCGAAGAACACCTACCCGTAATTTATATTTTAATTCAATGCAAAGCACGCAACGTAGCACGGCACGAAGACTTTCAAGCAGTCTACGTATAACATATCCCACTCAACTCACTCTTCTTTTTTCAACAATCCCATGGCATCTGTGTTAATAAAACTTGTTGTTGGGCTAGTTGGTTCATGTTTTCAAGTAAAAATTTGAGCGCAAAAATTTGACGAAGACACAGAAAAGCGCTAGTCCCGTCTGGTCTTTCTGTGTCTTCGTCAAATTTTTGCGCTCAAATTTCCACTTGAAAAGCATCTGTGTCAGCGGGGTTTTGTGTACTGGTGTTTTACGGCTCGTTTTCTACCTTGTGCTATAAAACAATGTCCTATACACCAGATATTTTTATGTTCTTTCCATTCATTTCAATACTACTGTAACCTGCTGTAGTAGCTACCGTCACATTACTCCTAGTTACCTGTTTTTTGGTGGACATTTATGGCGTTGGCCTCGCCCAGAAAAACATATAATCATCAGTCATCAAATGCACAACAGTACTCGTGCTTAGGCCATACAAATTTTGTAAATAAGGAGTACTACAAAAATTTGTACCGACAGCAGAGAAATTATGCAACCGTCCCCTATTTTACTGCAGTGGTGCAGTTTCTTTAGGTGCACAATTACCAAACCGTTTAGAATTTTGTAAAGGCTGTTTAGTTTTGTAAACCGTTTGTAAATGCCATGTGTAATTTAGACCGAGAATGCGGGATGGGGCCTTCTCACCTTGAAAGGGAAATAGCAATGACTCTACTTTGTGGGAGTCCTCAAAATTATCCCGAGCAACTAATGCCATCAGCGCAGAAGCGAGTGCTAAAAATTAGACCACCAAACTTTGATAATATTACCGAGCACAAACGTTATTTCGCACAGCTGCCTAGTTGTTACTTCCCAGCATGGACCTGACATAAGACATGTTAAATCTATCCGTCTCACCTGTACCCCATTGAAGCAATATAGTAGGGTTATACTGTGTCGTACATGGAACAAGAAAGAAAAGGTTTAAAAAGTATTTTTGGCCACTTTTAAGAAAATTCAAGCCAGCTTGCACAGCTGTGCACGCCTGATGTAAAGCAAAGCCGGGTTCATTTTGCATAAGGCAAACACGGCGAGTACAATAATTGTCGCATAGGGTCATTTAGGCTACTCAGCCTGTCTATATTATAGTACTCGTCGGCAGAAGGAAAAAAAAAACTTCATGCAAAATAAAGTATACACCAGCTTTATTTCTACAGCGCCCACTTCAGTCTTCGTATGTTTCACTAACCACCTTCGCAGTCTCTGCCAAACGTTTCTTCACCATTGAAGACCTGCACTTCTTGTTTTGGGCGATTGCATTCACGCCTGGAATCGTGGCGCTCTTCCTCATAAAAGCAGCCTCTTCTACGGGCATCGAGATGGTTTTTCGTCGTTACATCACTGCAAGGTGTCCAGGCATTAGAGCACTGCAAGGTCGGACGCGTTAGGACGCACGGGAAGCGGTGGTTCCCAGAATGGGAAAGAAGTGACTATACTGCAGTCAGCCTGTAGAGAGCAAGCGGCCTCCGGGTCGTGCCACCTGCGTGTAGACAATGGCCTCGAGCATCAACTGCGTTGTGGCGTTGTTGTGGAGGGCATGTTGCAAAGCACAGTACGAGCCAACGTTGGAAAGCGTGAGTCCGATGCTCGGTGCGCGGTCCGTGGACGTGGCAGCGGTTGCTTTGGGGCCACCTGCGTACGCGTATAGCCGGAGGGACGTTGTATATATAAGTGGCCCGACGCGCTTCTGCAAACACAGGAGCATTGGGATATCAACTGTTCTGGGACGGCGACCGATTTAGGGAGGTGGTGCTGTCTGTGTTTGCCCGCACGCGTGCACCGTGCACAAAGTTTGTAGCTAAGACTCTGACTTGTTTTCTGTTTCAGTAGGTAAATTTTCTGTGTATGCCTTTTGTTTCAATATACAGTTTGGAAACCCACTAAAAACATCGTGTTCGTGCCATCCGTGCCGCAAGCACCAGGAACGAAGACGGATCATCGTGAATACTTTTACACTCCATATCATCGGCGCATCGTAGGAGCATCAGCAACAACATAATTAACCTTTA
The DNA here is from genome assembly GCF_048455015.1 of Haemaphysalis longicornis. Taxonomy (NCBI): domain Eukaryota; kingdom Metazoa; phylum Arthropoda; class Arachnida; order Ixodida; family Ixodidae; genus Haemaphysalis; species Haemaphysalis longicornis. The sequence goes on along the minus strand of NW_027526252.1, from coordinate 490,530 downwards.
TTATCCCCCATGTGCGCAGCACAGAGACGGAGAGAGTTCTGTCACCGCCGCGGCGGTGGTTCTAGCATTATGAGCGAATGTAGTTCACTACCCTCGTGGCTGCCACTGCCGCTGGAGGTCCCATGTAAGTCACAGAATGAACGTAGTCATTCAAAGCCGTCGAAGAGAAGCTCGATGAAATGTCGGCGCTATCCGCAGGTGCCCGACCACCTCTAGGAACCTGCGGCGCAGGTTTCTGGTGCGAGGTTCTTGATGCGACCAGGACGCCGCAGTCGTTGCGAGGTCCACCCGCACCTGCCCAGGCTTGGTAGGCATAGTCGGTGGCTTGACCAGTGTCCCCTCGCACGCGGAGCGTGTGACGATGGAAGCACACGACAGTCGTTTTGTGGGCAACGCTGTTTGCGGAAACGCTTTCTCGCGCATGCACTCGGTATTTTCATGTCTTTTTGCGAGACCCTCACATGGCGTAAACCCATGCGCAAGATTCGATACCTATCGGAGAGTAGGCATTTTCCTTGTAGGTTTTAGTCTTTTCAAGTTCAAATAGACAATTCTTTCATTCCAACTTCCACTTTAGAATTTGTTGTCAATTCTCCCATGCGAATATGTGCACTTCCTTCATTGAAATGCTAGAGTTTCTATTTTACAGTCCTGTGTAGCCGGGGCATTATTCCTTCTTAGGCCCGATTCCTGGCCAATACCCCACGTGGTTACGCGCGCTAGACATTTTCTAAGTATTTTTTTTTCTGCGTAAGGACGCCTCAACCAAGAGCGGAAACGGGCTTTGCTGTGAGAAAGAGTGATCGGACTTTAAAAACGCATCAATAAACGTCTCAGGTTAACTTCCAAGGTTTAAAAACCATGACTGATGGTCGTAAGCAAATGTATTCGCGTTAGCTAGGACAAACATTGCATCAGCGGCATAATAGAGAGATTTGTCGATGGAATAAATGTAAAGCCACGATCAAAAGTTTACAAACCAGGAAAATGACAATTTTAGGTTATTTCTCAAACTATAGCAAACCGAGAAACTGTCGCCTGCATGCGACATGTATGAATGCTGAGCAAATAAAAACTTCAGCACATAGCACTCCCGGCTGCTGTGTGGCACAGAAATAACTCAAAAGTGCTGCTTTCTGGGTCGGTAAATTCTGCTCTTGGGTGTACAATGCGTGTATGTGTACCTATAGCCCTGGGTTGGGCGAACGGTGAAGTATAGCCTTTAAACAGGACATTTTGGTCTTATCCTTGTTATGAACAAATGCTCAGGCGCGCATTGAGATTCACGACCCTTCCTACTGCTTCTAAACGCACACACGCATTACATTCAGAATGGAATCCAAGTCGTCAGGATGGAAAGAGGGAGGAGGCTGTATACGAACACACGCAGGGCCAAAGGGGAAGGAGGATACTTCTGCCCTCGGTGGCTGGTAGGGTGGAGAACAGTAAAGACAAAATTTGTTGGCGGCTTCAGCAAATCATTGGAAGTGACACTTTCCGCGGGGCTGCTGAGCTCTGTACGTAGAGAAGCTAACACCAGCGTTGCGGTCCCATGGCGAGGAAAGTGGCGGTGGCCGATGGCTAACGGCGGGAGGAGATATCTTAGGCCTACACTAAAACGAGGCCACGGTGCTCGCTCTCAGCCGCACCGACACACCGCTCACTCGCTGGGTGGCCACCAGCCCTTCCGACAGCTTCCATGACGGGTCGTCGGGCCTACGCTGTGACGGGTGGCAGCCCTTTCGTTGACGGCGTGATGGTGCCTTGGACGGCAGCGTTGGTGACGGCTCTCGGGCATACACCGTGATACACCGCCTTGCTACCGCCTTGTCCGGAATGCAACTGCTTTCACTTCGTCCTTGGTACAGGTCCTCGTGAAAAGGCGCTGCGCATCCTTTCGATGGATTGGCCGAGCACTTTACTTACAACTAACTGCAATTGTTATCAGGCATTTTAATCGCACATAGCGTGAGATGTGCAGTGCGACTTCGGTCAGCAGAAAGTAATGCGTATTTTTGGCAACACTCTTTGGCAAATGTAGCGAAAGTTGCATTCGCATGCAAACGATTCTTAAAGGAATAAAACTTAAAAGTATAAAACCCGCAATACAATATCCTGCTACAGTATCTGCTTTTTGAGACACGTCCCGTAGCCAATAAATGCAGTGCTTTTTTTTTGCGACCTGCAAAACTACAGAGCTGGCCAAAGCAACACGTTTTTAATATTATGCTAGAAGATGCGAGTGTCACCGTTCCGCCAGTTGCTGCACGGTGGCGGTCACACAACCATCACACCGCGCCAAATTTTCTGGTAATTATCGACAAAAACTGTCGCGCTAAATTAAGTTCTACTCTCTACATGACACGCGTAGTGAGAAGAAATGAACGATGACCACCCATCGCGAACGGCCTTTCATACAGCAAAATTTGCAATAACACAACAAACCATGCGGAATTAAGCCCTACATCGACTAAAAAATGGTGCCGCTTGGAGGGCGCCGCATCACGACTATTTACTGGGCAACTACGCACTGAAATCTGCAAAGCGGTCACCTTCTTTACCCTAACTGATTAAAACGTTATATACATTTTACGTAATTGGTATGCTCTTCAGAACACAACATATTGCGGAAAGGAAGAAACCAAGACAAAAGAAGCCGATTTTTTTTCTTTAAAACGCGAACCGAGTGGTGGGGCGCCAAATCATAGCTGCATACGTATTACCAATCTCTCTAGGTACCTAAGAGTCTCCTGCGTGGTCCTCTGTGAACTAAGAAAACACCAATTAATTTTTGAGGAAACAACTTTTGGCGACACGCAAATTAGTTGCAGTGGTACGAACCGCTATGAATTACGCCTTCTGCTAACGTAAAGGTGAGTTCTAACCACCGGCTATGGCACGTTTTCTATGTAACTCGCATAGGGCCGCAAGAAATGTTAAATGTAAACATACCGTAAACTGTTTTCGCAGCTAGCAATTAGCGATTACGACACGAACGTGGATAAATTCCTGCCTTCGTTTGCGGTCAAATGCTGTCCGATTGATAGGTATATTCGTTTTTTTATTGCGGCAACGCAGGCAACCACTTGAGCCCCCCAACTTACTCGTGTGGAGGATAAGGCAATATCCAGTATGAGTATACTACGCACGTATACTACGTTATCTACGTTATCTCTACTAGGCACGTCTACTACGTTATCTATATCAGTATACTACGTTATCTATATTTTCAACCTACTTTGTCCATTCCTTCTGTTCACCACGATATTACCGGAGCACATACATTGGGTGGTATTTCCCAAGAAACCTTTAAGAGAGAACTTACTTTGTTTGTGGCTAAGTTTTACCTGTGGAATTACTGGGTGAAATCATTTATATTTAAAGACGTGTATGTAAAACAGTTTTCAAGTTGAATGCCACAACGAATTCACTGGACCACCTTTAAGTAACTAAATTCGGCGAGATGAGGTTGTCTTAATTTTCTTTGCTAGATTCGTATTATCAGGGAGCCTGGTTCCCCACCCACACAACTATGTCGTCTTTTTCTTTCGAACCTTCCTTCAGTGCTCTGGAATTTTGTGTGCGTTATGTGTGCCGAGGTGATCAGAGCTTCGCCTACCCAAGAAAGAAATCCTTCCACAAAATAAATGTACGAGAGGATGCCGCAACCTCTTATACTTGGGCTTCTTGTTTGGAAATACAGATAATACTTTAGCTTTTATTAAATAACGCAGGAGCCTACAACTGCAGACGAGTGCGTATAACCACACTAAAAAAATTCTTTTGGAAGTGGCGAACGAGATTGTTGACGCGGATAAAGGATCTGTTATTCTTTTCTACAATATTTAAGGACTTTGTTATATGTCTGTCTATTTCTCAATTTCTTTGTTCTTTTTTTGACCACACCACTTCTCTTCTTTACATGTCAACCAGGACTCTCTTGTACCAGTAAATTACGGTGATTGCTCCTCACTCCTTCTCAGAATCGAGCACCAGATACTTCAGGTTGTTCCACCATGACCAATTGTAGCCGCGCCAAAAGAATGGTGTTAAATCATTCGCGTACATTAAAGGTATTCCTATGCGCAAGTGTAAAACAAAATACCCGACTCGCAAAGAGAATTGTTTCACTGAATGTCGCACCTAATCATCAACAACCCATTTCCACACGTGTGTTAAAAGCTGATAACAAGGGTGCCACTGCCAGAAAATAATTTTAGTCCCCATTTTTAGAACCACGCGTGTGTTACCACCAATCCACCGATTTCTCGAGACGATATATATAGCGTTATATTACGAGAGTGCCATCAGTTGTATTCTAAACAGACTGCCAGTGCATGCTTTCGAGGAGTGGGGGTAGCTTGGCGGGTTACTTGCGCATTCTGAAATTATTAGTAAGGCATTCTCCTGGATCGGTAGCCTTGCGTCCTTTCTCATTGACATTAGACCTCCTCAGCTCGTATCGTAAGGTTGCTTCCTTACACCGCCCGCCGTTCTTGCCGAGCCAGGTGAGCCACTGGCCAGGCCACTGGGTATGGGTACGTGCTGTGGATGTGCCTGCTTCAAACTGTCAGATTACCGCAATTTTACCCCGAGAACCAAACGTCTCCATTTATTTCAGCAGACTCGCAATAGTGTTAATGGCATATGGTTTAAAGTCAACAAGTACCGCATGGTAATTTCTGGGGTGTTCGAAACCATGTTTCCAGAGGTTAAAAAAATTTAGACGATTCATATTGTGCGCATTTATGACGGTCTTGTTACCACCCTGCGCTAGCTCATAAGCACTTAGCAGCTCCTGCTTGTAGAAGCTTTTTTCGACTCTCAGTTCAAGCTAGAAATTTTTGTAGTTGTTTTATATCCACTATACGCTTTTCTTCACTGCTTCCTGTTAATATTTCTCGATGAACTATGTTTTCCGCTATTCAGGCGCATTAAAGGTTGGATACAAATTTGCTTGATAATTGTTCATGTGTAAAAGTGGTGTACGCATTCAAGGTGGCCTAGCAGTTATGTCTGTAGTTATATCCTTTATCGTTGAAGACAAAATTGGGGAAAATGAACAACATTTACCTGTTAGCCCGTATGTATATATATAAAAGAATCCCAAAAAACACTAAATGACGCATTTCACTGAACAGGCGAAGAATTTAAAAGAATGTTGAAAAATAAGGTGCGCCAAATTTTAACGACCGCAGGGTGGACCACCCAATTCAAGGTTCTCTATACCTGACTGTGCTGCGGCACTTGACGTCCCCGTGCTGTGAATAGCGTGTTTAATCAAAGTTGGCATCCACGGGTACGCAGCATTGTCAGATGGGGTCACACCAGCATTTTTCTCTCTTTCGCTCCAGTAGGGTTTATATTCTCCCGCTGTTGAAGCTTTTGTATACTCTGTGGTCTTTCGTACATTTTGACCCTCTTTTTAATGACACAATTTTTTGTTTTAAATGTTTTTCCGGCTTAGTTACACCTCCAGAATCAAATAAATATTGTTTATGAATGTTCAGCTACAGCGGTGTCGGAAATGATAGCACATAGGGCGCTGAACGTTAGATGACGACCACAGGAAAAAAGAAATAGGACACCCAAAACGGAAGAGATATTGGTCGCGGTGTAGCACACATGCGCAAGTTTGTGAAGTGCTCGGTTGGCATTGTATAAAAGGTCCGTCTTACTTGCAAAAAGCATAAGTAGATCATGTATTGATAGTGCATGCATGTATGTATGCATAAATTATGTATACATAAGGCCATCAGGTCGGTGTACCAGTGAGAAGCTGAAAGAGCACCGTGCGCAGTGTCAGCAGACGGCTGTTTCGGGCAATCTGGAACAGCACTGCGCCAAGTTAAAATGCACTCGAGATTACCGAAAAACTAAGGTGCTCCTAAAATCCAGACACAGAGACACAGGGGAAATCTCTGCGAGGAATTTCGTATGGTTTTGGGCCTCGAGGATGAGTGCTTCAGTGCTGCGTCAGTCTCGTTGCTGGAAAGGGAGACAGAGTATCTGAAAAACAGTTGTAATTATTGATTAGACCTGCACATGTACAGGGATGTGATAACAGATGGCAAGAGTATTTATACGTTGTCTCGCTCATTAAACTTTTCGCAGTTACTTGTACCGCATCTTCTGATTCGTGTGTCCTTTTTCCTTGTTGCTGTGGTCATCGTGTAAAGTTCAGTGCTATATGCTTTATGATGTCTAAATACCAACTAGAGAGACACCACACTTTATTGAAGATGCAGGGAAGTTGAATTTTTTGTTTCAATTGATGCCCTCACTTGTTTAATCACCTATTACAATTATCCCTCGTTCATCATGTTGAACTCTTCACCACATTCCCAATTGGTAGTGTGGTTCTTAAATGGGGCCGAACGTTTTCCTTCGACACAGAACGGCAAATTAGAACAACGTTTCCCTGCTTGCATGTATTCTACAATTCGTAAGCCTTATCTTAAGACTCCACGCTCATCGAATATTGATTTCCCTCATATTCAGCTTGAGCGTAACACGCAACCAAGCGTCTTTATCGAGCAGGGTAATCTGAAAACTTGGAGCAAAACACGTTCTTTTCCATCAATAAACAATTTAACCTCTTCCAAGCCAGCCGATAACGGCATGATCTCCTTTTTAATAATTTTCTATGTACACCTACATTTCAAGCTTTAAACCAAATATTTTGGCTCAACCATAGCTACAACAGAGATATGGGCTTATAAATAAGCAAAAATACGCTTAGTGCGGCGTAATACCAATTGTCTTGTAATCTCGTTGCTTTGCAATAAACGGAAGAAGGGACAGAACTCTACGCGCAAATCTTTCGCCAATTATGCTCAATTGTTTTGTCAAAACGTTGGTCCCAGGTCTCATTTTACTAAGGTCGAGATGTTTATCATATTCGGCTAAGCACCAGGTGAATGCCCCGCTGTGATTTTTTACAAGGTGGATGACTTTTTATTGCGAACACTGTGATCACCACTCCTGTACGGAAGACTCGTGTAGATATAATTTTACTAACGTCTTCCCGACATCCCAAGAATTAATAACAAATGTGAACGTGCGGCCGCTTCTCGTTACACGCGTTTGGCGTCGTGGGGATGAGCCAGTCATGTCATTTTTACAAGTAGCACTTCTTTATCAAGATAGCGGTTGCCATGGGTCGTGCATAGCGTACAAAATGCGTAAAAGTATACCTTCCGTTTGAATTAGGCACCCAAGATGCCTCCGAAAAACTCTACAGGAAGTAACACTGGAATCTAGAATTGGTAACATCTGTTTATTCTGGCCCACTTTTAATAAATGTGCATATCAGAATCAGGAATACCATGGTAGCTTTGTCTCATAAGACACGGCCGTACTTATCCACTCTTTAGACAGATAGCGTTTAGATGTATGCTGCAATTAAAATGAAGACTCGCTTTCGTCCATACTTCGCAGAGAACCACGATCTAGTTCCCCTCAGGATATGCAAACGTGCTAAGAACATACTGTTGATCGGCACTCTTGTGCTATGATACAAGTCTTGTCATAGGCTGAAAGATTTTTAATTTCTCCATGTGTTTCTCTTTCAACGTTTCTTTGCAGTTTTTTCCATGGAGAGTACAACGAGTACCCAAAGCACCACACTTGAAGACGACGGTGTGTGTCATTTTATTCCGGATGCTTTACTTTTGCAGATAAAAAATCTGCAGAAATTCAGAAAATTGCCCACTAATCCGTAGCGTGCTTATTCTACTTTCCTGAAGCTCTATTTGTTTAAAGTCAATATAACTATGAAGAGCGAAAGAACTGTGATTGTTTTATTCTTTCAGTGTTTTTATTTCTTTATTTTTTGCAATGGTTTGCGGTTGTACCAGAATAGCGCTGAATTGCCTTTACAACCCTAATTATACCTTTTTTTCCGAAGATGCAAGAGTGCTGCAGAATTGGTCTGTTTAAGCTCATGTTTATTCGTTTTTTCAACATATCTTGAAGACATTTTTGCTTAGCCTTCGATTTTGCGGAGAATTGTATTGATGCATATTTTGATTTTGTAATATCATTTCTGTGAAGAGTTTATTTTTTTCTATTTTTCATATTTTTAAAGTTTTTTGCAAAATCTGCGCTACGATTGATTTCCATTTCTGCTATAACAATGATTTTTGCTGTAACGTTCGCAAAATTAGTGTTTTTTCTTAAATGCAGGGCGCTACATGGTTTGTCATTTTGGCTATTGTTTTGGTATTGCTTAAGTTTCTGTTGTGCACATTTTTTGTTTATTCTTCGGTTTGGAGGGAGATGTATGCTCAGCGTATACTTATTTTGTCATAACATTTTTGCGAAAGTTTTCCTCTTTTATGCTCATTTTGTTTAGTTTTTAAAATTATGCGGTACCAGTCATTTCAATTCAGAGGTTACGTCTTCGAAATCTGCGCTTTTCTTGGAATGCTTGACGTAAAAGGTACTGGCTAGGGCGTTTTTGACAAAGAATGCTAGGCATTAAAAGCGAAGGTAATGTGCATGCGTCCTCCCTTCGCTTCTTGTCCTGTTCTTTGTTTAGAAAGGAATTCAATCCAAGAAGTGGGCCAAACAATTGTTTCCACTTCACAGCAGGCATTTAACACGGTCTACCCATTCAATTGGTGTCGGAGGGAAGTGTATACGGGTTTGTCATGATATCAACTGTGCCAAGGTTGCGTAAAGAAATACTTTAAAATTGTGATTGAACAATGAACGGGAGGACCAGGGCACCAGAAAATATTCGTGATTGTATTAGGCACATTAAAAATTTACGGGCTCCATAAGTCAACGAAAAGGCCATGAACACAAAAAAATGGGAAGAAGAACGCAACGATTCTGCTAAAATATCTTCAAGTTTCGAATAGCCTCTGAAGGAAAAAAGTGACAGCTCTCCGCGGTCAATTTTGAGGAAGCAGCTTGCGCTATCTATATACCTATTATTTCCTGATGCGACCTTTACCAAATTTTACTTTATTTGCTTTAGTTGCATTAGAGTTGTAGTTTATGTTTTTGCCATTTTTGAAAACCCTGTGGTTTCCAGATTTTGTGAGGGCTTTGTTGTGCAAGAAATAATCTCCCTCCCCCTATTTTTGCGTATAACGCAAGATAAAGTTGCGGTTTGAAAATTAATCCAGCTGGCTTGGAAGCCTAGGCATCTGCATCTGCGGAAAGGCCTAGGCATCTGCGGAAAGGCATCTGCATGCCTGAACAGGGATTTGTAACAAAATACTGCTCTTAGAGAAGTTACAGGAATTTTTAGAGATTTTTTTTACGCTATTTGTCCTATGAGGGTGAGATGCCATCGGCAGGATCTTCGGACCTTCGGTGTGTCGCGGTGTCTTTCAAGTGAGACTTACCATGGGTAAAATGCGGGAAAACGGTTTATCTCGCGGCAAACTCAAGGAACGGGTAGTGAAGAAGCAGTCTTACAGCTCCTGGCGGAAGGGCACACACTTAGCGTGTGACAGTAGTGGCGATCGAGACGAGGCAGAGAACCGGTGGCGGAACATCAGCAGCCGGCGCAGCGACGGTGCTGCAGCCGCATCTGACTTGCAGACAGGGATGTCTGTGTCGATGCTCCATTTGCATGGGCTACCCTTGATGAGTGGCAGTGGCGTCGACCTTGAACACAGGCAGTCCGGTCGACTGCCGCAGTGTTCTCATCCCTCGGACCGCGCGTCCGACTGGGAGCGGAATTCCAACTCTTCTTTCTCTTTGCTCAACCTTTCCGACCTCCTATCATCATCCTCTGATCACGTTCTACTTTGGTTCTCTTCTTGTCTTCCGTTACTTCAGCGCTTTCTTCCTATGTCTGATGTGCCATCGTCTCCTTCACCTCTAACTCCGCATTTGTCTTCTTCCTTTGGTCAATTTGTTTAATCTGCCACCTCTGCTGTCAGTTGTCTTCAGTTCGATCCTGCCTGTTTAATTGCAGTCGCCCCTACACAAGAACGTTTCCTGAGCAGGAGCACGCACACTTTCAAAAAAAGGAAAGAAAAAAGAAATGTCTAGAAGTATGCCCAAGCAGACAAACACACACAGACACACAGTCACGCTAAACAGTCACGTGACAGTCATGACAAAGTACAGAAACTAAAGTGTTCAAGCCAGTGCAAATAAAAAAAATCACAATTCCTCCCCAACGGGAAGACACAGCCGATAACCTAGTGTATCTTCAATACGGCTTGTTACGAGTGAATAAACAGAGGATAACATTTGAGTGAGCTGTCGGAACCGTTGTGTGGTTAGGAATCGAATGGTTCTTCACATCTTTTCTCCTGTACTACAAACAGAACTCAACCGAATGTTTCAGGTGTCTCAGCTTCATGTGTAACCAGTCTGTCTTCTTGCTACCGTTGCTTCGTCGTGTACATCTTTGGCCATAATAAACTTTCTGTAAAACGGGACAGTTCTTCGGTTCTTCCGCACCCGGTTTCCTCTGGCATGAAAGCTATTGGTTAGTGGAACGCCTGAAACTTCGGTCTTGACGACTTCTAGCTCTCGACTATCTTTGAACAGTCTTTCTCTTTACATCGACTCAGTAAGTCTTGCGGCGTTTCACAATACGAGTTGTACGCGTGAATGGCCATCGCATCAAGGAGAATGGTAACCGCAACTGCAGAGGCTTATGTGGCTACGCCCTAGATCAATAGGCTTGGTATATGTCGCACCCCTTGTCATGTATGGCTTCCTGTCTTTCTTGGCCTTGGGCTTACTGTTCTGCATTTTGTTCCTTTCTGGGAAACGTTCTGGTGGCTATCCCTGTGCCGCCTTTCATTAAAGCACGGTCAAAATGTCTGGAAGCTTCATTTTTCACGTAATCGGGGGAAGTAACGTGTCCGTTTTCGTTTGCGAGATAGCTGTACCTTTGGCGGTAGGCGTTTTCACCCTACAATGTGACGGTGCCGAGCCATCACTAAGCAGCGATCTGCTTTTGTGAAGCCTAGCTTCAACCTTTTGAGGCATAGTTTTGCTTTGGAATTCTGAACATCGATTTTTGATAGGATGTATTTTACAGTCCCGCTGGGGGCTTTCTCGAACGATTTCATTACATGAACTCCAGGAAATGTCCGTTCTAGTTAGATGACGTTGACTTGTTCCCTGGCCAAGTCCCTCTACGTTGTTACGACATGCATCAGCGTCCTTAACCGAAGGTGCCTTAGCCTCTTTTCTCTAGCGTATGTTCCCCAGAACTGCTAACTACTGCTTCAACTCTCCAATATTCTTTTTGCGGGCATCCCTTGAAGCCTGCTGTTCAGCCTTGCGCTGTGCGTCGAGTTTTTCTCTTTCTGCGTCACGCCGCGCTTTAAATCTAGCACGCTCGCTGTCCACCCACATGCCAAGTTCGGCTCCTTCAAGTCCTGATTGGATACCCTCTGGAATGCCTTTTTCCATTCATTTCTTCGATCCTCATGTTGCCGCTTCCCAATTGAAAATATATTCTTACCGCTCAGGTCCAACTCTTGTAGTTGTTAACGAAGAATCCTGCCATCCTGTCGCCGATGCCAGTTGTGATTTTATCGGCAGGGTCTTCGGACCTTCGGTGTGTGGCGACATCTTCAAATGAGAGGGAATATTTAAGAAATGCGTCAAAACAGTTTATCTCGCTGAAAACGTAAGGAAGGATTAGGAAAAAAAGTCTCACAGTTCGTTGTGGAAGGTCACGCACTTGGGGGTTGGCAGCAGTGGCGATCGAGACCAGGCAGCGCACCCGCAGCGGAACATCAGCAGCCGGTGACAATGATGGTGCCGCTGCCGCACCTGACGTGCCGAAACAGATGACTGTGTCGATGCTCCGTTTGCACTGGCTGACCTTGATTACTGGCTGTAGCGTCAACCTTGAACATTGGCAGTCCGGCCGACTACCGCAGTTTTGTCGTCCTTCGTACCGGGAGTCCGACGGGCAGCGGAATTTCAGTCTTCCCCACTAGTGAAAGCTGCGCGAAATTTTTTTTTTGCATAGCTTGACTGGGTGCTCAATGGTTTTGGAATTCGACAAAATTTTAGCCAGTGCATTTTACACGTCTTCGTCTCTAATGCTTGACGTCACGCAAGGCCAGGGATGCTTGTATCATTAAGATTCGTTGGGAGGATGTCATGAGGTACGGATTGAAACCCCGACGCAAAACGTTATGTGGAATTGTAAGAATGTTTTGAGAATACGAACAATGAAACCTAGTTGGGGATTTTGTTGATTTGCTATTGAACCTAGTGTAAACATTTATCGTACTCTCGTCAGTGTGCTGCCTGAGCTTCCTCCGTCGGTGGCGTCGACTAGCGGCATATCGAGCGGTTGTAGCCTCTTCAGCAGTAGCGTACATTGCCATTCGTCCCCACCCTTCTCTATGGGGTGGGGAGTCTTTCCCCATAGCGATGTAGAATAAACACCTGAGTCCACACCCCAGCCTGTGCTATTCTCGTCGAGGCCCATCACAAATTTGAGAATGAACCTTATAGTCCACCTTACTACGTAACAGTCTGCGCGTAAGGTTTTAGCCACACAATGCATGGCACCCCGTCCAAACAGCAACTCTTTCCAAGCAAACTGCACAAGAATTAGGCACACTCGTGCACAATAGGTTGCGCTCGCCTACAACCTCCCCCTTGTGTCCACGCACAGAGGACCAGTGTTTATGGCTGCGTCTCCGCAACGGGTCCTACGCTAAGCTAACGAGGTCCTGCAAAGAACAGCGGGATACCGCCGCAAAGACGTTTACTAACCCAGACACTGAGAAATACTCCCGCGGATATACACTCTTGCACTCTGCGCATGCTGATGTACAACATATCACTTGTGGCCACCATTCCTGGTATCTGTTTCTCGTGCGATCCGCTTATCAAGAAGAACAAGGGGAATAAAATTTTCGAGCTTGTTTACGGAAGAATGTTGACAACGATGGTAGACGCCCTCTTGGCAGGCTAACCAGATGATGACCATATTGCGACGTCTAGAGTACTTTTATTGTGAGGGGAACGCCCACCAGCTTTCTTCGTGCGTACAACAGAGGAGCAGCTGGTAAATAATAAATGATGCTGCCTGAGATGCTGAGACGCCGAGTGGCATCCAGGATATGCAGTGCGGGTTTGTACGCCATTCTTATTACGCGGCCTCAGCGGAAAGCTTTTATTGTGATATTCCGGTGCTTAGAAAATTCAATGACGGGTTGGCCACCTCTTTTACGATGGCGCCAATAACAAACATTTGCCTATCAGAATGCCTCCCATGACACGATGTCGTCCACGTGGTTCGGATAAAGCCATATCATGTGAAAAAATAATTTTTTTCTCAACATAATAGCTAAACACCAGGATGATGCACGCTTTCGGGGGGAAATACAGTGAGCTCCGCTATGTTAATGGTTCTCTGTAAGTTTTGAGGCCGGCGCCAATGCCAACCATTTGTATCCCGTGATGAAACCTAAAACTCGATTTGCTTCTTCTAGCGCTGGAATTTGTCCCACTACTATTTCCGTTGTGTTGGCTGCTCATTCAACGCCTCCTTCCTACAAATTTATTGCGGAGCAAAATTTTGCTTTGGCAAATACTTATTTTTTAAAGCAAGGGTGCTTCCTTATAGGCTACGTAACAATTACGTTGTATTCTCTTACTAAGTATTACTTTTATGCTTGATCGTAGGCTGAACCTTATCCAACTTTTTTTACGACAGCAGATTTACATTTTTAGACCTTGCTACAGGCAGAGATTAAAACAAAATTAATCGACATGTGTCGGAAAAATCCCGAAAATTGTCAAAGTTACTCCATTAGGAGAACTCTCTAAGCATGCGCAGGAATGTTCGGTGTTCTTATGAGCTTGCGGTATTCATAGAACTAGACGGTTTTTTTTTCTTTTTTGACGAAATTGGATATAGTACTCTAGATATCTCCACGTTGCCAGCCGTGCTGTCACTTCGGCGGCTAGAGCGTTTTCTATTATTAATTAGGTGTATTAAAAACTATGCAACATTCAGGAGCAGCTCACAGAAGTCTCCTGAAGTTTAAGGTGCGGAAACAATCATCTTCCTTCTTATTATTATTATTATTTTTTATGGGTAACTAAAAGCAGACACAGGCAGAAGTAAATTGTCCACGAGAACATCGCAAAAACAACTGCATTTTCGGCACCAACCCTTTTTTTTATTCAAAAAATAATGTGTACGGATATGAGCAGTTGCTGTACGTTATAATAGCACTTGTATATTCCAGATACGACGAACTACGAGTATGAGTATGACTTCGGAGCTGCTACCCCGTGTAGTGGCCTCACTTATGCCTATCTGCATAACGGAACTCTTGTAAGTGCTACATATCCAGTATACTTTGAAAAGGAATACCCTGCATCAGGTTGATTTGTATTTTATTTCTAACAAGAGTATTTGCTCAAGGCGAAAAAAGCGTAGCATATCTTCTGTTCTTTTAATATCATAAGAATAGTAATTTTAATCTGTGGCTTGGGGTTTCATTAGATAAATTGATTGAAACCAGCGTGGCGCGCTTCACACAATGCTACCAGTAAGACTATTGCGGAAGCATCATTTGTGTGAAACAGTGATGACCTGCGCGGGTTTAACGTACGGGTCTGACCGGAGTGGTGGCTAAGCCCGTATTTTCTGTCGTTAAAAAGCGGCTGAATTCTCATCAACCCGAGCGCTACCGTCAGACATTAGTGAGCTAGAGATATTTGAGCCATTGCTCAATTGTTTTCAACGTAATTTCGGATGTGGCCAAAAGATGGAAAGATTGAAAAATGTACATGCACACCTGCATACAGTTGTACATACGCTCATACAGAGGGTATGCACATGTTACAACAAAACTGCCGTACTTCCAATGCAGTACTGCCTCTCCTGAATACAATTTGAGAGAATAGTTCGTTGTTTGGAGGTTTTAGCGCATAACGTTTGTGATTGACGTTCTTCGCTGTTTCTTTATTTGGGTGCGCTGTTAGAAGATATGGGGAGTCGACCGACTCAAATCAGCAAACAACCACGCCTGATCTACAGGGAACAGGAGACAAAAGGGGTGGCCGTCTGATAAGCAGCTTTCGCCATCTACAGCGGTAAAAATGAGTCAGGGCCTTGATCTAATGAAAACCAGAAAGACTTAAATTTCAACAGGCAAAACACTGCACAAATACGCGGTCATGTAACGTTAACGAGACGGAACTTAGACCGAATACAAATTCGGAAAACAGTCGAAATACAAAATGTACAACAACGATCTTTAACAATGAATAATATGAGGTAGAAAAATTATCTAAACAAAAGACAGTTCGATGGCAATGACAGACAAACTCCCTCAATATTCACCGAGCGGGCTGGACGATACAGCATTGTTGGAGGCGATTCGGCTACCAGAGAAGCGTGGCTTCATCGTAGGCCAGGCCGTCCGAGACAATCGCGGTAATTCGAGGACAGGGAGTACGTTTGAGCCCTCCGGAGCGCGGGGCGCCGAAGGTGGGGCACACACTGGCAGAAGCCGTGTGTCACATTACGACGTCCAAACCTAACTAATTTGCTTCGGCGCGGATTCTCTTTTTATAACCGCGCCAGCGCGGAGAGAGAGAAAACAAAGCACAACGCGCCCGTAAAGGAGGGAGCATGTTTTTCACCTTTGCACGTGTTTGAACGAAATGAAACACTCGGCTTTATCTTACACGGTCTTATGAAGAGGAGAACGATGTGAAGTCCTTCAAGAAACCGTTTCCGGTTCAAGGCTCGGGAATGTAAAGTTGAGAACAAGGGTGCCAGTTTGTCTACAATTTCGTTCAAAGGCGAGACTCTTACACGAGCGCTAACCGTCAAAACTTCGAACAAGACGGAAGAAACGCGCCCATACGTGCGCATTGGAACGGTACTTCAAATGTGCTACATATTTTCGCCAAGGCGCAATCCCAAGACGTCAACCAAACACAGTTTTTCCAAATAACAATCTCCCAACTTTAGTGAATTGCGTAACGCAAAGGAGAACAGAGCTTGAATAATACCTTTCCTCAAAAAGAATAAATTGCATCTCACACCGCACCAGCCACCGAAAAATTCCACGATTAGCATTTACGACGTGAATACCTCCCGAAGCAACAAATCAAGCACGGCAAATACTGAAACAAACAAGCAGTACTGCCTTTGCTGTATGCTGGCCAAACACTTTTCTTGCCTTTTTGCATCCGAAGTGAGGCTTACATTTGTGACCGGCCTCTTTAAAACTCTAAATTGCTGTCGTTAAATATCAGCACTACAAACAGCTGGCACGAAAGTATGAAGATAAGGCGGCCGTGATTTTATGCGCGGAACATTTATCACATACTGCAAGGCAACGCACGGTAGGGTGCGGCGTGCATTGCTGCAATCCGCTTTATCTCAACGAAACACAACTCTACCTTTCAATTGAATGCGAAAGAATTGTGTAACACCTCCGCATTTGTTTATAACTGGAAAACGAAGACACTACACCCGGTTTGTACTCACCTAAAGGAACCCTACGGCACTTCTTTCGGCTTTTCTTGAATTCCTTATTGCTTCCAGAACATAGACACAACACACCCTGCACTTAGATTAGTGAGTCACAAAGTGCCTCACCCAAAAATCACTGCTCTGTGCCCATCTGGTAACTTGAAAGCTCGCTCTATAGATTTTTCTCTATTTCCCAGTCTTGACGTTTTTGGACCGCTCGAATTGCCTCACCAAGTCCATTTAGCGGTAGTTGGTCGATTTTTCTTCAGTTGCGGCAATTAGCGCTTCTCCATAGCAAATTTAAATATAAAGCCACAGAAACAAAGCAGAAATGAGAGGTGTATCTGGTGGGACGAGATAATCCCGCAGTGCCACTCCGTGCTGGCGATAACTATAGCTTTCGCAGTGCTTCCAGATGCGAAGGAAAGAGTGAAAGCAGAGTTCTTTTCACAAATGAAGGGAAAGTCAGTAGGCCGTTATCAGACACGGCTGTTTGTCTCGTGGCCGCACCGCGCCCTGATGCTCCCCTTGGAAACCGCTTCCGACAAATGGGCGGCCCATTACTGGGCGACTTTTTCTTTGCACCTTTAAACGCATTCTGCGCATGACCTGTAGCCCACCTCCATGTACATGACTATCCACTAGCGCCAGTGGTTTCACCAGAAGCGAAAATGCCGCTTTAAAAAACACCTTATCGGCGAAGCGTCCGGAGAAACCTATAACAGCGCTCAGATAAAACGGGAATATAAATGCGCACATTTTTCACGAATTGCCAGGCGGGAGTAAATAGTCCTCTCCGAAATTTTATTAAGTGCGTCTAACTTGGCTTAAAAGCTGTTGCCCACAATATATCACCTAAATCGACGTTTTAAAGATATTTAGTGCTATTTGGGATGCGTGGCTTCGGTTAGATTTAGGTATTTTCAACAACTCCGTTATATTCATTACGTTGGTTTATGTTAAAATATGCTATGTTACGTTGGGGAGAGCAGGGTGGTGCCAGACGTAAAATTTATTTTTTGCAAAACACCTGTGGAGGTTATTTCGGAGGAGAAATTTTAGTAACATCGGACGGCACTGTGGACACAGCCTTGTTACAATAATATAAGTAACCGTCGAGTATGTAGAGGTCACGCCTGGCACTTTTTGGAAATATTAGCGGATAACAGACTTGTAGGAATTAAAAGTCAAACGCTATCCGAAGCTTTTCATGCCATAACTACGGCTCTGTGGTTGAAAACGCTGCACCATAAAGCGTAACCATGGACGTAGTGTTCTATAGTGAGGATTACGTGATATTCAAGTTGGGTGATGTTGACGTATACCCTTAAAGCGTCCTTGCAGCATCGCACTTGATGTAGGTCGGACAGATGTGTGGCGTTATACCTCGCTTCCTGTCCGTTGGGTTAACATACAGTTGTCACATACCTACGTCGCCTCCTTACACTGCTGAGTTTTACCTAAAAAATGCCAGAACAACTACGACAGATGTCTCCCAAAAAAACGCCTAACCAAACAGGCTTCAAGATTTTCCAGTAAAACGAGCTATATAATAAGAGAACAATTATTTCGCGTTCAATACAAAACAAATACGAAAGATGTGGCCACGTGGCAAACTCCACCATCTTCCGTAGTCTGGCTTGGTAATCTGGGGACGCCGCATTTCTCGGTAATGTCGCCAGCGGGAAACCTACCAAACTTCGCCCGCGGGAAACCAAAACATGTTCCACGTCTATACGACGCCGTCATGTGTTTTGGGCTACTCGGGGAAGAGCCCCTTGGGGATTCGGGCTGTCGGCGTCTCATGTCGTCGTTGTCGCATGTAGTCACGGTACCAAAACAGCCGGACATGCGATTTCAAAATTCTCGCTCTAGAACGTAACGCGTACTAAAAGAACAGAACGGCACACTCCTTTTCCAACGCCTCGCGCTAGAAGGTTCGTGCCTTGAAGGCACGAGACTTACCGCAAAGCTCAATACCTCTACCCCCTAACAGTTTCATCTCCATGGGCACAAAGGACAAGGCGCCAAGAATACACTTATGCACTGCGTGCTTCGCTGCTCCGCAGGTTTCGCGTTACTCGAGACGTGCGGGGATTGTTCTTCTTCAATATTTCCTCTTCAGTACACAAGCATGCCTCTTTCAGCATGGCACAAAGAATCGAATTAACACTGCGATTGGCTGCACACTGCCTAATCATGTTAAAACAGGCATAATACTGTTACTCAGTAAACATTGGGTACAGATATGCCTTTATAACATCTTTCAAGCAATATTTCTCAGTTTGCAAAGGGGCAAAAGTACTTAGGAATGCTAGGGCTCGAACCCAGGTCGTCGCAATACGAACCAAAGACTCTATCTCAAGGCCACGATGATCACGCAGCTGTCCCTTATAACACCTGAGCTTCTTAAGCTGCAGCTCCTTGCGTGCTTCGCCCCCTCAAAAGTGCGCAGCAAAGCAAATTGGAGAAAAATGGCAGACCAAGAAGTGTGAGAGAAAGTGGCGCCTCAAGAAAAACACGGTTCCACTGGTCGGACTCAAACCTGAGTTCCTCGAGTTACAATACAGGTGTCTACCTGAACACGCAATCATCGCTTTCAGGGAACTCTGCCATTACTTTGAGTTCGTAGCGCGGACGTTAGCTTTGTTCTTTAGCTGATCTGAAGTATACCTTGGCTTCGGACTTCGGTTGTTTTGGTTCTGTACTTTAGGAGGGTGGCTTTTTGTCGTTTATTTGACTCTGGCTGGCGGTGCGGTTGGGGGATTGGGTGCCCCTAGTGATGATGTAATAAGCTCTGATATACAGGCGTTCTCCTAGTTCAAAGAGACAGCGTGATCTCGGTCGCATTAGTGTACGATCTACCGATAATATGGGCAGACATAAGAAAACCCAAATTATAGGTAAGGCATAATCTTTGCTGTTTCCAAAATTTTGACTTCTAAGTTGCAAAGCTGGCGAAATTTTTTTTATAGTTGGTGAGAAAAGTATTTATAGTGTTGAAAGTGAACCTGTAGATGGCGCTAGCCGTTTTCACCTCTGTATTCTATGCGAAATGGAATGGTGTGACCTGGTACGCAACGCTTTGCAAACCCCGCAATAAAGGTGGCCATAATTGCGAATTGAAGAAAATGAATAATATTTTTTAAACGAGTACTGACACCAAAATTTTACATTCCTTATTTTTTTTTATTTTATCAATGCTTAAACTCCTGGCGAACCCAAAAATTCACGCATCTCCACGAAGTGAATCATGACGAGTGGACGAAGCACTGCGGATCGTTCTTACCGTAATTCACACGTGGCATTGCCCACTCACGCCTGTAAATAAGTGACAACGCGTGTGTACAGTATATACAATTCCAATCCAATCTAATACAATACAATGCAATTTAACCCCATCCAAGAAAATTCATTTCAATACAATACAATTCAATTCAATCCAATCCAAATCTAATCCAATCCTCTTCCCCCATGCGCAACATTGTGTACACGGACGCCAAGTCCCGAACAAAGCGAGGTTCTAAGGTTCTTCGCTCCTAGAAGCACTTTAAACACTTGATCGCGATATAATAAATACCTTGCACGGCCCCAAAACCGGACCCAGTTGTTTCCCGCGCTTCCATCCCGATGGCCGCGTGTGACAGAATCACGCCATGACCTCACCGTTTTGTGCGGACATCAAAACACTGCAAAGTCAGGACGAGGTGTTGCTTCGCCCGCCCGCCCCGGAGCTGAGTGGATGAGCTGCATGAAGGTGTGAGGCCTAGCATTGCGGCGCAAATTTGATGATTGCTGTCAATAAAAGACCTGAAAGCGGTTCCTCCTGCGATTGTGGTATTGATTAGTGGCTCGTATCCCGCGTGTGGAATTTTATTTTTGGCAAGAGTGTCTTTCCGGGCAGCAGTTATTACTGTAGCTCTGGCTACGTGTATGACTTTGTGAACGCGCCAGCGCCCAATCACAGTTCGGCGAGCAGCGCGCGTCAAGTGACTTAACGAGTTTCTGAAGAGCGTTGGAGTCAGACGGCAACGTCACTTCTTTTCCCTCTCACGGAGTGATGTCACACTGATGTCCATTTGCTCCGCACCGCTCTGCGAGCTGTTCCATCGGTGCGATAAATCAAATTAAATTAAAGCATGTTTCATGCGTCGCAGGCTTCTGATATTTCAGCCAGGGCTTTCTGTTGTGTAAAGAAAGCGTTGTGTAATATTAGTAACACCAAAAAGTGGTGTCAGTTCCCATTTAAGTTACATTTAATCGAAAAATGTTGTTTTGGGTTTGTATCTTTTTCTATTGGTTTCTCTGTCGGTGACTTGTCTCAACCTGCATGCCATGAGAGGCAAATATAGTCTTGAGAAATATGTTAATGGTTAAGTTGGCTACAACATTCCCATACCGGTGAAGTGACTCATAAATGGCAGCCTTATTGAGGGCGTTGCAAACCCCAAACTAACCTGAACAATAACATAGTGTACAGCTTAGAATGTCAGCGTCAATATAATAAGTGGTAAACGCTAGATTGCTTTTTGCAATTGGGAATAAAATATTGAGGTTATAAAAATGGTCTCGGGAATGGGCGAAATAACAACAAACACTGAAAAAACACGTGAGGACAACTAAAGCAAAAGCAGCCGAAAATGGTGTTTGACTTTGGCAAAGAGTCCATTGCATTCTAGATGGGAAGTTTGAAGAAGAAAGAACAGGGTGCGAGGTCGTACCGGAGAGAAGAGTGTGTGTTGAGTGGCAGGAGAGTAGACAGGCACGGAAAAGGTATTATCAGCAAGGCCCATAGATGCAAGAAAACTTTCTTGCTATTTTTCCCAGGGATGCCTGCAACAGTTGGTGTACATCGATCAGATTGAGGGGAAATCCCCAAGGGTGAATAAGTTTCTGTGAAGGAAAGTTTGACCACCACCTGAATGCAGCCGTACGGCTGCAAAACAAACCTATACAGCTTCGTCAAAAATTTTGCAGTTGAAGAAATATTCGTCCTGCTGCAGGATTCAAACCCGGGACCACCGCTTAGCCGGAGCAGTCGCTCTGACAACTGAACTAATCAGGAGGCTAGTCGTTTGTAGCGCAAGAGCGAATTGATGAACAGTTCGAAGTGAAGGACAGGTGCTAATTGACCAGATTTTGGGGCAATCCCCAAGGTAGAGAAAGTGTCTGCAAAGGAAAGTTTTACATCCACCTAGATGCAGCCGTACGGCTACCTACCGTCAGTTGCATTCAGGTGAATGTCAAACTTTCTTTTGCAGTTGGTGTACCTCCGGGGCTAGTATTTTGGAATTTCCGATTTACGTTGACATCACAATGCAAATTAAGAAGAGCACTCGAGGAAAACTCTGGTTTCTTTTATGTTTACGCACAGCATTTTATGAAGGGAGATTGCAGTGGAAATACCACTGAAAGGCGGTACCTTCTAATAAAAAATAAAAACCATTTCATTTCCTACATATAGCATTGTTACCACGATTGATACCATAAATCAGCATTATGCTTGCTCCGGTGTAATTAGTGTCACGACTTTTAAATGAGTGTGAGCCAGGCTCATGGCGTTCGTGGCTAGTAGCCTGGCAGCATTTAGCACCGCCGGCGCTTGGCCCGAACTCATTGCTTGTCGCTAAGCCCGAGCGCCATCGCTTTTGCAGCGCCTGGCTGCGGCAGCAGACGACCCGAGACCCTGCATACCTGCAACCACTTTATCAAGTGAAGCCCATTGGCGTGTTTGCGCAGTTAGGCGTGTACTGGGCGCTTCTGATGGAATGTAGCGTAAAATTAGCTGTACAGCCTCGCCAACAAGGATGAACCTTTACCCTATTTTGGAATCACGAAATATGTACTCCTCGGTGTTTTTTGTTTGCTTTTTTTGCGGTGTTTTTTTTTTCTGAATAAAACTTTAGGATTGTACCAATACAAGCGAGACGCGTACCATATTCGTGTTAAGCTGTTTAGATAGGCCTCTTTGGCATCAAGGGCGCAGGAGATTTTTAGATGCAAAGCATCTCTTAGTCGACCCTCCGTCGTCCTTCGTCCGCACCTCTGTTCTTTGTCCTCCTCTCCACGCCAGCTGTGATAATGCCGCTCTCCTCCTAGCCGCGCGGCTCGTCTCGTGCCGGCTCAGGAAGACACCGGCAACACTGTCGCACCAGGAGCCCTAACCAGCTGTGATAACGCCGCCCTCCTCCTCGTCGCTCGGCTCGTCTCGTGCCGGCTCAGGAATACGCCGGCAACAGTGTCGCTCCAGGAGCTCTTAAAGGGGAAGCGTGCTCGACTCGTGCCGGCCCAGGAAGACACTGCCGACACTGTCGCTCCCGGAGCCATCTCATGGTCGGGACTACCTCCCTCAGTAGTTGTTGCGTCGTCCACAGCACCCACTCGCATGAGCGTCTCTCCTCCATTCTCCTCTCCTCCAGCTGTATAAAAGCGGGTGCGCGCGCTGCGGGGCGTTCAGTCTGCTCCGAGACACCGCCAGCGCCGGTTCTGCTCCGGCGTGGAACCTACACGGAACCCCCATGCTTTGTATCACCACATAGTTTCCTTCGAGGAGAGGGTGTAAATTTTCTCATGAATTTCTCTGACTGAATTTAATACATGGTTTCTTTAGTTTCATTCAGGTATTCTGTGTTGCGTAGTTCGCGATCTGCACAGAAGCTGTCAAAAACGCAAAACACTGGCAGTAGCGGCTCGGGTGGGGCCAGTTGGTTCATTCTGAACTTCCAAAACAGCGCAAATGAGGAGCACTAATAAAGAAGGCACAGACAAGCGCTGACAAACAACTGAGCTTAATTTATTGCAGCTTGCTTATAAATACGCTTGTCACACCCAAAATACAATACAACAAAAACAGAAGATATACACAACAAAAAGAATAAGTAATCACAGCTTGTCGTATCTACACTCCCACGTTTACATATTCAGGTAATTTATCTCTTGTAGTGTTAAAGCCACCGACGGCTTCCTGACGCATTTTTCTTTCTTTATCGCAATTTCGAACGCTTCGTGTATCTCCCTCGTGTCTGTAGCTCTGTACCTCTTCCGCAGTTATCCAGACGGGGCACGCAGCCACATGATTTGCAATGAAGTGCGAGGTTACTTCGCTTGCGGGTCTTCAGCGAGTTGGCGTGTTCCCGCAGCCGATCATTCACGCATCTTCCAGTTTGCCCGATGTACGAGCGACCACAACGAAGTGGAATGTCGTAAACAACTTGTTTGGTGCACTCCGTGAAGCGTGCGGCATGATTCCTGGTGCACGTTTGTCTGTGCTTTCTTTCTAAGTCCACGTCCTTTGCGTTGTTTTGGAAGTTCAAAAACTGGCATTCGTTCTCGACTACTGTCTGTGAAGTAGACGCTGCCAGTTGTCATTATTAGTGCATTCATGTTTGTGTGTGACTACCTGTTGTAATAATCATACACTTGTTTTCAAACGAATTTCTTTTTTATTAGGTACGCGTTGGCTGTACCGACTCATGCGGAAAACCCTTAACGAACATAAGTTGCATAGTGAGTATTTGCTGATGTTCATATATTTTATTTGCTTGAGAAGGTTCTTCTAAACAAGTGCATTCACTAGTAACTTTGTTTTTTCTTGCTAGCAGCGTTTTGGGTTGTTTTCGGAATGTTCCTTCAAAATATTTTGAGGGGACTACTTTCCTCTTTGCTATCTAGAAACTAGTAGCAAATACTTTCTGGTATTCTACTAATGTATACGATAGAAGGAACGTCCATGATGTTTCATTGTGAGGAACACTTGCATTCAATTGACCGGGTGAACATTCTTCAAATATACGCAATGAATTTTACTGCGAAGCCGTATACCTTTGCCATCCAAGCAAATTCTCATGGCGATGTCAGTGAAAACTGAAATCATTATTATGGCAGGGAAATACCTACCCGGGGGCTGGCCATACCTGCAAATATTACGGTTGCTTAAGCTATTCAGAGTGCAAAAGTACCAAACAGCATAGAAATCACGTAGTGACGTCACCACGCTTTCCTATATAAAAAAGAATACCGGTACAGCATACCTCCACCAGCAAACCGAACTTTCGCTGTGGTTTCAGCAGAAAACTGTCACAATTAATGAGGTGGCTACATAGTCACTGGCATACACACATATCTACCGGGGGGGATTGGCTCTACCGGTAAAGATTACATTTGACTGAGCTACTCTAGGTGCAAAAGTACCGAACAGCTTAAAAATCACGTAGTATTGTCACCACGCTTTTCTATGGGAAAAGGGAGGCCGGCATGGCATACTTCTACCACCCAAACAAATATTCATGGAAAACAGAAAGCTATCACCATTAGGAAGCCATCAACATACTCAGTGCCAGAAGGAACATATCTACCCAAGGGGAGTGGACCTACCGGTAAAGATAACCCTTGCGTAAACTACTACCACTGCAAAAGTACCCAACAGCAAAAACAATCACGAAGTGACGTCACCACGCTTTCATATACAAAAAGGGAGACCGGTATCGCACCTCCTTCAATTAATTCCAAGCTACGTTAGGTAAACCACGGAAAGCAAACACGCCAGAAGAATAGCCACACGAAGAAGAGCGTAAAGCAGTTGTGAATGTCGTTGGGCAGTAATAGAAAGTGGGGTTAAGTACATGTCACTTGTTCCTGGTTTCACTCTCTGTAGAGCCACGTCCGAGGATTCAAGTGACGTCGCATGGGTAATTGTTGTGCGCGTCGTTTACAGCTTCGCATTCCAACCATCGTCAGAGCGTGGATTCGGGCCGGATTTTTCTGACCGAAAACACTGTCGGAAATTATGTGTACCCTGCAATAAAAAAAATCGCGCAGCTTGAAGTAGTGGTGGAAAGCTGGAGAAACAGCAGAGCTGGCGGCCCCTCTCCATTCGTTGGAGAACTAGCTGTCGCACTTCACATTGATTTTAGAAATTGCCGCTGAAAGTTCTGCATGACTGCAGACCCAGAGCGCTTTTTCCGCAGTCTTTCACATCCACATCAAAGTGGACCGCGTTAGCATGCGATCCACTTTGTACCCGATGCTACCCGATCCACTAACTCGGCGTCTGTAGTGCGACATGTCCAGTGCTACCCGTTTGAGGCGCCGAGGCACGTAAACTGTTTCTTGGTCTTTTTGGCGAACTCCTTGTGTGTCACAGGCCTACGCGCAAGCCTGAACGACGCCAAGCCACCGGGCCAAGCTCAAGGTTTAACACCTCTGCTTTTAAGAGGGGCTCAGTTCGGCTCAGAGCGCCTCCGTTGCTGCTGTGAGGTCCATGCGAATGATAGAACGAACGCACGAACGAGGGAACGAAGGAACGAGCGAGCGAGAGAACGAACGGACGACCGAACGAATGAGCGATTGATCGAATGATCACGTGAAGTCCAAAGCAAATGCTGCGAAAAACCCCCCAAAAAATAATGCTGTGGGCCCAGAATAAGATGATAGCTTAATCTTTTTTTATTGCCTGATTCGACATTTTTACAACACATCACACATCATTTCATATTGTAAAGATTCGTCAACCCTACTTGGCTGACTCAGTGGATTTGAAACTTTCTGGGACACAGTAAATCATCAAGCACGGGCAAACACTCAGGGGGTTCATCCTCTGCGCGAAACACTTCCAGTGTATACTGGAAGCTTTTGATAAAATTTTTCCTGACAGGCCGGGCATTTGTATCCGCATTCCCCACCGCCATTCGCGTCCTCCATATAGACTGAGGATCATGATCAAATCGTATGGCACACCACTCTTTTTTTCACGAGTAGGAACCTAATTCTGTGCGGTGTTACGGGTAAGTCTTTCTTTACCGTACGTTGGAGGACGTCCCACTGGAACACGGTGTCCCAACAGTAGATAAAGACGTGAATAATAGTTTCGGGTTTTTTGCACAGACTGCAGTCCGCTATCCACCCCGCAAAAAGCCTCTTTTTCTGCTAACCAAGTATTTACGGGAAG
Organism: Haemaphysalis longicornis; assembly: GCF_048455015.1. Lineage (NCBI taxonomy): Eukaryota > Metazoa > Arthropoda > Arachnida > Ixodida > Ixodidae > Haemaphysalis > Haemaphysalis longicornis. The sequence goes on along the minus strand of NW_027526252.1, from coordinate 464,131 downwards.
GGTATCGCCGTGTAGTTTAAAAAAAAAAGGACGTCACTGCAGGTTTCACCGGCATACTTTTCACCGTCCTTAAAACTTTAATCCCAGTACCTGTACCGTATAACGACCTATACAGCGGTACCAGTAAAGAAACATCCACTAAATCTTTATACAGACGCTTCCTGGAAACACTGCACAGGTAGTCGAAAGAAAACCATACCTTGAAGAATTCAACAGACACAGCTACTTCTCGTAAATATCCTTTAACGCCCCTGCAAACAATATCACTTCGCTACAGAGCACAGTCAGGTAGCACATTTTCCAATCGCACTTGAAATACAGTGCGCAAGAAGGTGTCTTTTTTATTCAGCACAAAAGAAAACCTTGCGACATCTTGTCGTAAAAATGACAAAGACAAAGTACTCCCTTTTTGACTAGCCAAAACAATATTTGAGCGACTGGTTCTTTCCCAGCTGGAAGACCAAATAGACACCAATTACTCTGTGGATTTTGTGGACATTATCACGTGACATACACACCACTTGGGGCACGTACCACACTTCGCCTAACAAAAAAGGTTGCAGATAGTGGCCCGGCCAAACATAGAATAATTGCGTCCTTGCAAGTTTCTCGTTTTGTCCCTCGACTTTTCGGTCTCGTTACTCCAGTAGCCTTGGCTATCCCCAATTCCCTTTAATGCTCCAGAGGCACCCCTGGATATTTTCTTGTTGCCGTGGTCCCTTGTATGCATTCAAAAATAGGAGGGGCTGAGCACCACTTCCCGTTCCAAAACTCGGAACATTTATCCAACCTAATTGTAGCCCCAGATTTTTCACAAGAGGATTTAACCAATCAAACTGCTTCACTTATACTCTTTTTATCACGAGAGAAAACAGCCATATCATCTGCGTATGCGAAAAGTTTGACTTCAGTGTTCCGTAATGTGAACCCCCGTATTTCTTCATGCTTGATTATTTGTATGCAGGAAGGCTCGAGATACAACGGAAAAAGAAGTGGCGATAACGGACAACCTTGCGTGACCGAACAACCAACATTTATTCCTTCACTTAAATTCTTGTTAACAATTATGCTCGTCTTGCATCCGGCATACGCCATCTTTATACCCTATAGATATAACAGACCCAACATTCGTGTATTCTAAGATTCTGAAAAAAATATCATGCGACGCCCGACCAAAAGTATTCTCAAGGTCGAGTTGCCCCATCGCCACAAGACCAGACAAGGCATCACATTACTCTAACACACTTCTGGCGACGTGCACATTGCTATTTATCGTGCGATGCTTAATACCGCAAGTTTGATGCGTTCCTACCAAAAAACTGAATTGCATTTTGAAACTGTCTAGCTAAGACTTTCATGTAAATTTTGTTGTCTACGCCGGCTAGACTAATTCGCCTGTACGCCTTTACGGACAACAGTTTTACTGCATCTTCACTTTTCGGTATCAAGATGATATGCGTCTCCTTGACTGACTGCGGGAGAGCATGCAGTTTTTAAGCCTCCACCAATACTTCATATAAAGATACCGCTACCTCCTTTTTGAAAGCCTTGTAAAATTCCGCGCTTATCCCGTCTTAGCCGGGTAATCCGATAGGCGGCGGTTTCAGAACGCGAAGGATACAGGTTCGATTCCTACGAAGGGACGAGTGTTTTGTTTCCGGAGAAAACGTCTCGTTTTCTAGCGCCAAGGTTAAACTATTCACAAAAATACATAAAACGGTATGTTATTTTGTAGTTATACGGAATAAACAAATACACAAATCGTCTGTACAAAAGGAGCTGTGAATAGCACTGAGCAATTGCTGTAGACGGAAAATTTAGCCAGGACTGCGTTTTCTTTGATAAAGTGCTCAACAATGCAAGAGATTGTACGTTTTACGGGCTACACAACGTAGTATAAGCCGAATACTGTGAAGTGCTCTGAATTTTGCTCTGAATTCTGAATTCTGAAAAACAAATAATATGTCAGAAATAGTGCGAGCAATCAGTTATACGTGAAATCTGAAAACACCTGATTTATGCATTACATTGTCGTACTATAGAGCTTTACTTTTTTCTCCAAAAAATATTAAATACCGACACAGTGGGGTTATTATTATTGCTAAAGACTTCGCAACTAAAGTGCACCGTCCACTTCTCGGGAAAGACTACTCATGTTCACCTTATACGATGAAACAATGCTCACTCTAACCAGACAAATGAATCGATCATGTCCGGCTTCTACAAATTGTCCCGAATCATAAGGTTAGTACTGAGCAACACAAGCGCTTCCCTCTTGTGCGTAAAGGCGCACAATGGCCATTTGTAGTTTTGCATTCAGTTTATTATTTTGCTCGTACGTAGATTGGGATATAGCGCCGCTATGGATGACAAACCCGTACTGAGCGAGGAAAGAAAGAACGAGAGAGCGAGAGAGATGGAGAGAGAGAGACAAAGAGAGAGCAGAGCAAGTTTCCGATGGCACCTACGTTTGGTCTTAATATGAATGACGCGATAGCCTTACGTCGACGCCCATTAAGCGTTTTCGAACCGCGTTGCTGCATTTACTATGTGTTGTTTCCGAGCACATAATATCCACTACAACAAAACGACTAGCCGATGGCTTTTTTAATACCCGTGGTCCAAAAGATACACAGGTCATACATGCTTGTGTGGCTTCAGATTTGGGCGTGGAAGTTACCGGCTGTCGGGAGTTGGTCAGTTTCAGTGATCAGGCGACACTCTCAGTGTTTCAACGTGCCTATTCTCTAATTTTTTGGCCATATAAACGATTTTCTTTTAAGTGCAGAAAACTTTAGAGGCTCCAATTTCCCTCGTAGCTTGTTCGCTGTCACGCTGTTCGGTATCAAGCGACTGCCGGAATCAGGCGGTGCAGAGATATTACGGAACCAAGTTGTGTCCCACGGCGTAACCGTCACGGCGTCTCGCACAAGCTTGAAAAAACAAGCGGTTTATATATTCATAGTCGTTCGAAACTCGTGAAACACTGGAGCGTCCGATGCATCTCCGTGTTGTTTAACGCAATAAAAGCTGCAGGTACATCTGAGGCCAAATATATGTAATTAACTGGGAGCGCCCACAGTCATTTAGTTAGTGACGCTCATCGGGTTGGTTTTTACGATAGTAAGCAAAGAAAGTGACCGCCAGAAACGGCGCCGGTACGTGTGAGATGAAAGCAAACAGAAAAAAGAAATGTCGCTCGCGCTGTTCGAGCCGGGGGCCCCAGAGCACTGCGAAGCCGGGAAATTGGAATTGCATTAGGCAAACGTTGGTTCAATTGATCAAAAACGGAGTGAGGCAGAGGCGAAGATCGTGATGTGTGGTTGCTGGGAGCGGATAGCGGTGGGACCCCCAATAATGGCGAATCACTGCTCTGCACTTCGGACAGCTTCCAAGTGAAGTGTAACAGCTTTAATTTTTCATATAAGAGAGGGACCGAAAGACAGAAAGAGAGAGAAACCAGCGATAGAGTGAGAGAGAGAAAAAGAAACAGCGAGAGAGAGTGAGAGACAGAGAGAAGACATTTGTTGTTTTAGAAATATAGGAAGTTTTGGAAAAGGGGGCACCAGATGTTAGAGAGCTCAAAGTTGGAACCCGAAGTACAGGGCCATTGGTGCAGCAGGTTTCTCCCTCCCTTTTCCGGCTCACACCAATGTTGATGTAACAATGCCTGTAGAAGATAGCACCCATTTAAGATAGATGATTGATTGTCGGGGTTAACGCACCGACCAAACGCAGGCGATGAGGGGCGCCGTAGCGGAGGGCTCCGGATTAATTTTGGCCACCTGGGGATCTTTAACGTGCGCCGAAATCTCGTACACACAGGCGTTGTTGCTTTTTGCTTCCATCAGAAAAGCGGCCGCCGCGGCCGGGAATCGAACCTATTACCTCGTGCGCAGCAGCGCAACGCCTCAGCCACTGAGCCACCACGGCGGGTAACACCCAATTCTCGATAGCAGTATAATATGTAATGTTTGAGTTGCCCTCCCTTGAGCACACCGTCTGAAATAGCTGGGCTGCACGGGAGGAGGGATGTTTTCTAGCATTTCGCGTAGCATTTATTTAGTCTCTGATGTTTTCAGCGGATACCTTCGCCGGCATAGCTTTATAGATAGATGTATTGGTTTATCCTGCGCTGGGTTTTCTGTTCTTCCTAGCATTCCTAAACTTCCTAGCATTCCTAAACTTAGCAGCGACAGGAAAACAAATGAGGACGGTAACTCTATCCCATTACCAAACTTTTCAGCTACTCAAATCCAACCCGCCAACCTAATTATGTTACTTTAGGGGTACGGGCGCTCCACGATCCTGTGAATCTGGCAGCCTTCCCTTGGGTGGACAGAAGTTATCCAAGTGGCCAACCAGCCCGCACCACAAGGCGCACCTAGATTATCAAAGTCAAGCGAAGAGAGTGTTCCGCAGCTGTGAAGCGCAAGTACTGCGCTCCACAAGTGGTGCATGGCGAGGGAGCGCAATAGCTGTGGGGGAGCTGGTGGAGATAGGGTTAAGAAGAGAAGGAAGAGAGAAAGACTGGGGATAATATTGAACTCGACGGGAAGTTTACCGTCTTACAACCTAGCCAGGGAGAAGGGGAGTGGGCCTTTGAAAGGATATAAAGAGAGAAAAAGAGAGGAAAGAGACGAGAGAGAGTAAGAGTGGGGACTTTCTACATCACGTTCGTTTTCTCCATGGCCCGATGGCTACAGAAGCTGTGTTAGTGCGGTCAGGACAAGGAATTTGAGTAGCTGCTGGATTACCTCCCGTCGTATGGCGTCCGGTTCCTGGGGAACAGGAAGTCTTCCCGCGTGGGGCTTTGTGCACCGATTCACTTGAGTGCGGCCCGTAGTTCATTCCTCGTGGCGCCATGCTGGCGGCAGGAGCGCAGTAGGTGCTCGGGCGTCTCGGGTTCTGGGCAGTCGGCGCACGTGGGGGACGCCCGGTGGCCCAGGTGGTGCAGATGAGCTGCCTTTGTTGCAGCCGTTGCAATAAGGCCGCAGGCGTAGCAGGAGCGACCGGGTGTCTCTGCTAATGCGTACGGGCAGGACGCGCTTGTCGTGGCCACTGACTACTGGGGCATGTGGGTGCATAGCCTCCACCACTCGTGCTAGGACAGTCCTTGCAACATTGAATGACACCACATCCCGGGATGCTGGGACACCTGCCTGGCGAGAAGCACCCTTGGCCAGGGCGTCGGCAGTCTCATTGTCCACGATGCCCACGTGCGATGGTAGCCAGGGAAGCCGCAGTGGATATCCCTGGGACTCCACCGCATCGAGCTTGGCTGTCAGTGCCCGCTCTACGTAGCCGCTGGAGCTCTCTGGGTGGGTGGTAGCGCGCAGATGCTGGAGGGTGAGCCGGGAGCCAGTAAGGATGATCACCCCCCGGGCCTGGGTCCCCTCCTCTAGGAGAAGATCCGCGGCCAAGTGGAGCCCAGCCAGCTCTGCCTGGCTGGATGAGGCCGGTAAGGGCAGGCTCCATACCTGGCTGGTACCGAGTATCGGAGCTGTGCAGGAGGATCCGGGTCTGCCCATCGAATGTTGCACACACTCATTTGTATACAGCTGCAGTAGGGTGGAAGCCTCATGGTGGATGGCCGGGGGTAGAATGAACCTCTTTCTGTGGAACCCTAGCAATGTGTATAGCAATGCCAAGAACCCGCCCCGTGCCTGGGTGTAGTAGCTCTAGGCGGGGCCGCTGCAGCAACACGATGCGGCTCTCGTAGCAGCCCGCCCATTCAAGAGATCGGCCTGTTGCGGTAGCGCTGGAGAAGTGCCTCCCCGCCCGGTGCGCCCTGAAGACGGTGGATATTCTGGAGCCCCACTTGCAAGGCCCGCATCTGAAGAGGCCAGGAAGCCACCTCCGTACACGTAGCCGCCACCGGAGATGTGCATAAAAGGCCTTCGCAAAGGCGGCTGGCCCGGAGCGGATCCACCTCCAGCTCCTCCAAACCGGCGCGGCTTGAGTTCCCCCAGCGGCAGAGCATAGTGGAGGGCGGATGACGCCATCTCTTGGAACACCCGCTGGACAACGGTGTGTGTTCAACCTGGGCCACGCTCAAGCAACCGCCGAACGCTCGGCTAATCCATCTATGGGGGTTGCTGGATCGCCCTCACTGCAGGTAGCCAGGACAACTGGCAGTCGACCAGGAGCCCCAGTTACTTGGCGCTAGGGCACCACGGAAGAGGGCGCTGGAGTGGCACATGTACCCCGGCAAGCACACACGTGTGCTGCCACAGACGTTAGTCTTCTGGAGCTCCAGCATCTCAAAGTGCTCCCACAGCAGCTGTTTTGCAATTTCAACGTGGTGCGGCCCTGGTGGTTGCAGTTCTACAACAGGATGCGCGGCAGGCTGGCCTTTCCTTCAGGGTCTGCGATAGCTATGCTGGTGGCAGGGATCTCATGTGTGCCAGGGCAGTAGTGGCCACCAGGAGTGTAGGGTACTGAGTAGCGGGCGGCCCAGCAGGCTGTGCCACAGGACTTGAAAGATGGCACCAACTAGTCCTGACCAGTTTCGGCTGTGGCTTCGGGCAGCTGCTCCACCGCAGGCTGCGCGGGCGGCTTGCCATCTGGGTGGCTGACTGGCTTGCGTAGCTGCTGTTGGCATCAGTGGGTAGTTTCAGGCTTCTGATGCTTGCTTCCCAGGGTGCAAGAGGCGGCTGCACCTGTGGCGGGGCTGCTGCTGCCTGGCCTGTCTGCACTGCTGCTGCTCACGTTTTCTGCCCCTGGCCCTCCTGTCTTTGTGGCTGTGTTCAAGCTGCAGCGGTGTGTGCGGGGTGTCGGGCGGAGCCCACGCAGTGTGCTCACTGTGGCCGCATGGACCATGTGACAGCCAGCTGTAGGGAGAAACAGAGGTGTGTACGCTACGGTGGAGGCCACACCGCTCAGCAGTGCCTTACGTCTGCACCCCGCTGCACCAACTGCAGTGGCCTGCAGCCTATGACCGAACCCCCCCCCCCCACCATGCCACCGCTGTCATCATGTACGCAAGGTGGCCCCATTCATGGCACACGCAGCGCAGCCACTGCCCCGAGCTGAGACCGCGGTGTCGGTTTGCGCATGGCAGCCACCGTGTTATACCGTGATGGCCAGGCGACGCAATAGCTCTGCATGGAGCGCTGACAAGTCGGGTGTGTGTGTGAGGAGGGTACAGCGAAGTTTCATTCAGCTGCGTCCCTGCTTCAAGATTTTGTGGTCTACGCGTGGTCGTAGAAAGAATGCATCGACTGTAACTTAGGGTATAATAGCTCTGCTGAAAAGACTCTGAAACGTTATACTTGAATATTTGGCCTTTTATTCACCTGTCCGCCTATATCCATTGTTTCAGGTATTATACTGCCACACAGCAATTAAAGCAGCTAACAGCGGAGCCGTATTCGTTATTGCCAGTGTAGGAAATGTGTACCTAGGTCAGCCTACGCCGAGGACTCATAACCATGCTCGACCTGCCGAAGCGTTTCTTTGCGCCTTCGGTTTCCTTGTTTCTTGTTTAAACATCTCGTGGGAGGAACATCTTCGAAGTATTAGCTGCACTATATTGGGTGGTTCTCAGGTTCGTATTAGCCATGATTACGCGATGAGTTGTGTACACGCTGGACCCCGTTAACGGCATCTTTTCGCTAAACAAATTAGTACTGTACGTTTCGTTCATGTCTGCTTAATTAATGTCCTTCAAGGAATCATCTGTGCATGCAACCTTTCCAAATTGTTGCAAGATAAGAAAAATATGCTCTCGTGTATTTATTACTTGTGAAAAGTTCCAAATTGTTGCAAGATAAGAAAAATATGCTCTCGTGTATTTCTTACTTGTGAAAAGTTAGATTTTGCTCAACATAGAGTGTCATCTTTGTACGCCAATTTTCTTTTTTCTTTGTCCTGTTGGTATGGTATTCCGCCTACTGTTTAAGGGCAACTTGTGAACGGTATCTTTCCTGGAGCCTTTTTACCCCTTTCTGTTGATTTTCGTGTCAATTTCCGCTTTTTGCTTCACTTCACCTTTGTCCTGAATATCACTGGCTCGTTCTTGATGTTTTTGGCTACATAATATCTAAAAATAAAAACAATGCTTTGTGAGCCAGCTCCAACTTGAGAGTGACACTTTTTGGCATACGTTTTTGTTTCAAACAACCATCAGACTAGAGTCAGCGTGTCAGACATTTTTATTTCCCTCAGGGCAACAAATTCCCGCTTGCTGAGCACGAATAATTCTTGCACTGATAGCTATTATTGCCCATATATGTTTTACACAAGAAAGGCGTCATTAGTGCCTTTAAAGAGAGGCAACGTGCAATTTTTCAAACAACACGGTATCGGCGCACGTAGAACTCGCCCTCATCCAATGCACCAGCAGAGTCATAATCACTGACTCTTCAGCAGTCTGCTGCAGTTACCTTTCAGGGAGGGTGGCCCCGACGACCATACGGGTGCTTCAGCGATACCGTCCATCTCACCGAGTGGCGATCGTTTGGGCCCATGCCTCTGTAACGGGCAACAACTTCGCCCACCAACAGGCTCGCGAACCGGCCCACCGAGCAGCAGAGGTCACCGCAGCTCTGACGCCACTTCTCACCTATCAGGAAATTACTCAATTTATCGGACCACCGGACGAAAATTCCCTTGCCCTCACCCATTCCTCAGCAAAACCCAGGAAATAACACTCCGACAATTACAAGCAGGGACGTACGTTCACCCGGTTCGAATGAATTTATTGTTTCCCACACAGTACACCGCTCTATACAAATTTTGTCCACAGCTAGGTACCTTACAGCATATAATTGTGGAATGCGCTAACAACCCATACCTACCACCCCTCTCCACCTATTCCTTTCATAAGCTGTGGGAGACACTGTTGACAAGCTGTCAACCGGAGGACCAGACTCTCCTCGTGACACGGGCCAAGACGGCGAGGGCAACGCATGAATTCCCGGCCTAGGGTTCCACTTTCACATTTCACCCACCTCATTAAAATGTTTTCTCTCTCTGGCTCTCTCTCTCTCTCTCTCTCAAGAACGACATAAATACATACACCAACCACGTACTTATTGGTCCTCATAATGGGTGTTTGCCGCCTGCCCTCCCCGCTTTTTATATTGGAATGAAAGGGCTCACACCTTTGCTAGAATCACTTGAAAGAGCAACGCTCTCCCCGGAAGCAGGAATAAATCAACAAATTTCAGCGCTCCACTTCTTCGTCGGCCTTTTTGCACCCTCTCCATTGCTCATATGCCTCCAAGGTACTAGATTTGTCAAGCGCGAACTCTCTGCCATGCGATCTTTCTCTTCATTGCATAATAAACTGGCCTGTTCGCCTATACTGTGAAATACCTGGTGATTGCCTTGACATTTAACGCACCTTTTGAGTGCGCCCACGTTGCACTCATTCGGCACCATACTTCTCCCGTGATACTCCAGCTTTATATTCTCTATTACTGGGAGAGCTAGATGACCCCGTCCGCAAATCTCATAGCGGGGCTACGGCTTTTTCTACAACCGGTGGTGGAAGTAGCTTTGCTGCAATTCGGACAGCCGCCCTAAGTACTCGCTCTCAGTGCCACACCTTTAAAAGATCGACCATGGTCATCCTATGATCACAATCACAATGATTGTAAATGTGAATAGGTGTAGCGAATGCTATTCCACCATTTAGTTAGAGCTTCTGAAGACACGAATAGGTCATCACCGCTACTAGCAAGAAAATACCTATTCACTTTAATAATTTTTCTAACGCAAATTGGTATGTTTTCACAGCACCCATGATTTAGTGATTTTCTTTTTTTTTTAGGTGAACGAAACAATAAAATGGACTTCGGAGAACGAACGATTGCAGAAAGAAAATCCTACGATAGCACAAAATTTTTCTTGTGATCTGGGGGTGTGCCGAAACGGCACTTGCATCCCAACACTGTGCAATGAAACTTGCACGGAAGTTCCAGCCACAACTACAACCGCTGCGCCTCAAACAGATAGTAATTGCTGAGCAGATAATAAATGGCAACTCTAACTTCATTAAAGTCAAGATATAAAGCGGGACGTCAGACGGTTTGCAGTATCCAGACTAAACTCCGGAAGGTTCAGTAGAACATCAAAAGTTTATTCTGGCTGTCGTTTGTTTTCAAAAGGTGAATGCAGGCAGTATCTTTATGTGGCTGAAGGCGCCCCAATTTTTTTTGTTCTTAAGACCAGCCCTTCAATCCACTCCTTTGTTGCAATTACCTGTCCGCCCACTGGAATTAACAAACGTGTGACATTTTTGTGCAATTTTACAGCAATAAGTTTAAAGGGTTACCATTACGGGCACACTAAACATACATAATAGGAATGCTGAAATTAAATTTATTTCCCCAGTACTAAAGACTAGGGCTCCCTATAATATTATAGTGGCTGCGTTAACAATACCGTCTTGAATTTTGTTTCATGATAATATGGGCGCATAGTTACTTCATCGATCCTGAGATATGCCGCAATAAAACACGTAATACCTCTAAGGAGGGGAGGAGACGTTCACCCAAAAATTACACGGGAATCTATAGATAGGCGAGGATTCTAGCATGCCCCTCCCACATGATGTACCGCCTTCCGTGCGCGGTGGCCGGTTTTCTCATGGGGACGAAAAGAAAAAAACCCGGGCGTTGGAGATTTGGGCGCACGTTAAAGATCCCCAGGTGGTGAAAATTTTCAGGAGTCTTCAAGTATGGTGCGCCTCATCGCCTGTTTAGCTTCAGTGCGTTAAACCCCACAATCAAAGCGATGCCCTGCCAAAACATCTTTCTCCCACTGGCAGCTTCATACAATGCATCCCTATTCCCACTATGGTCGAATAGGTTGCAAAGAAATCTAACTGCATGCGATGGCCGCCGGCGAATACACGAGACTCCTTAGGTACATTTTTATCCCGTGTTGCAGGAGCAATGAACCATGCCTAAAGAGTATCTCAGTTAGGTGACACAATACGGCCTTGAAATATATACCACTACATTAACGTGGTGGATATTCCAATAAACCACATGCTTGC
>NW_027526252.1:431570-453023 GCF_048455015.1 Haemaphysalis longicornis | reverse complement strand
TTTGGAGGTACTTCAATTGTGTTGAGCTAGAAAGGAATATTAATGGACCAAAGCGGCGAGGGGTAAGCGTGCGTAAAGTTTTTTTGAAAGATTTGGAAAGTGTGAAGTTCACGCTGTCGCAGTCTGCTGGAAATGAAAAGGCGTTGAGGGTTACGCCTTTTCACGGAGCCGGGCGCGCGCAAAATTTTGGGTTTACCTTCCGCACGATCTTCTAAAAACACTGCCTCGATGACGTGCTTTTTAGTGAACACTGTTTTGTTTTGCTTTCGATAGTGCAAAAAAGAGAATATTAAAACAGGTATTGTTTGGAGTTATTTAGTGCGCAAGTTTGGCAAGTTGGTACTTGGATAACTGGTACATAATTTAGCGCAAAAATAGGTGATTTAGAGAAGAATACGGATGGGGCAAACTCTGGACATCAATTGAAAGTAACAAACATTAAACCCTGAAAACACCGGGACCCCAAACAAGCCACCCTTCTGCGCACATTACATCACTAGGCGCACTTCTTGTTGAGATAACACATTTCCTCCTTTGAAAATGCCAGTGACAGGGTGCTAATACTACTCTCCGTATCGTTGTTGATTTTGTATGCCTCGAACATTTCTCTGTTAGATTGCGTAGGAAAGGTACGAAGACTGTTGTGTTATCAAGTTTAGCAACACATTTGCAGCGGCAGCAAAAATCCACCAAATGTCGGGCTTCCGGAACTGGTTGCGCTGCTCCTCTGTGCTCACTCAGTGGGTCGTTTAAGCGCCGTCCTGTTTGGCCGATTTAGGAGATTTGCCACAGGGCAATAATATCTTGTATACCGCGCAAACCTTGCATTCTCTGAACCAATCAACGTGCTTGGTCATGCATCCTCTTTCTTTCGTGGTCTTGTTGATGATGTTACGCATGCGTGATAACCGGCCCTCTGCAGACAAAACGACTTTCCCACCACACTTTCGAGCGGCCTTTTTGAGGCGGTGCGACGCCGGGGATTCATCCCGCGTCCTTGTCGTCCGAGATTTCAAGCTTTTTTTTTTTGACCCGCACTGTGGCACAGCTTACAAGTCCTTCATTGATTGTGAGCTCAACTTCTGAAACTACGCCATGTGTTTGCCGCGTTCAATTAGAACCAACCTTTTCTGGCGAGCAGGGGAGTGTGGCGTTCAGATGTATGACGTTCAATTTCTTGAGCTGGTTATCCGGCCTTTGATTTTAGGGAATGCGAATGACCCTTCTTTGCGAACTATTTTAGAAAGGGTGCGTAAAAAGGTGTTGTGAATATTTATTGTCACATCAGCAAATGAAAGGTGTGGTAGCCCTATAATGTACAATAAGGAGGTGCAGGGCTCTTTTAGGTTTCTCGCAGTACTGCTTTCACTGGAGTATCTGGTAGTTGTGTGAAGAGAGGCACTTACTAAACACTTGAATGATGTGTTGCTCCTTGTACCATTTTACCGATCATTGTATAGATTTATCCCTGGAAAGGAATTGTTCTCTCATTTTAGGAAGATCGCTGCTCCAGCATCCATAAGAATATTGTTCTTTGTGCTACACACCGATACACTGCGCGTTAAGACGTTTGCGCAGCCGAAATACTTGTTTGTTGTTAGTCCTTTTAATTCCACTCTTTGCAACCAAACGTTAACTTTTAATCCCGTTTTGTGTGAATGCTGGGGCGCCTTTTTTGTCTGCGATGTGTTAAAAATAATCGTAAAGATAGACTTGCCCATTTAACTTTGAGGATACGATTGGTTTACGCACCTACCAAAGACAATGTGCCATATAACCCCATCGTGGCTGTGGGCTTGAGCACCATTTAGGGATCGAGGATGGCGGTGCGCCGCGTTGCCCCTCACGCCCTCACTGTTAGCAAACACGTCGCCCAAAGTATTAGTTTCCTCGTTGGAGTTCCTAATTTGTCAAATGCCTGATCTGGAACAGTTGCGTGTCCTACAAGAACACTGTACGTTTGTCGTGTATTATCAGTTTCTCCGCTCTCCGAAGTATGGGAGACGGTTTCTTATCTCTCCGTGAGGTGTCTTGTGTGGGAAAAAAGGCAATGAAAAAAAAATCTTGAATGGCGAAATCAGAAAGACGTCGTCTTCATAACCCGAGGGACACACTTTCTATTCCGGCAAAGAAATTCGTTTTATTTTCTTTCACTTCACTCACCATCTTCATCATCACCGTCCGAAAAAGTTGGCTTTCCTTCTTGAGCGTTTTGGCTTCAATACAGGTGACATCAGCCAGAGGCTGCAAGCTTCGCATTGAAAGTTGTACCACACCGATATGTTGTACGCATGCTCCCACATATTTACGCATACGGCCTAAATCATCTTATGGCCTGAACGCTTATCAGGTTACTAGTCCTCAACACGGTAAAAAAAAAAACGGCCCGGCCCACCTTCCGAAAAGCAGACAAACCTATTTATAGTGTTCGTGTTCACGAGGGCATATTTAATAATGTCGCAGTAAGTGGCCTCTGTGGATTGTCTTTAAAATTTACAAGTGCGAGCGCGGTGTTTGCGTTGCACTACCTTTAAAGATTGGTGCGTTCCCTCTTGGTTTCACAGAGTCACTATGCGAAATGTGCTCAACACAACCATATCGAAAACAAACGAAAACGTACGATAGCAATGCAGTAATAATGTACACTGATTGTGTTAATATTTATATTCAGCTTTATTACAGACCTTTCGTAAAGGCTTTGACCTTCACAAAAGCGGTCTTTTTTTCGAAAGATATTTTTCTTTAGCGGAGGAGTAATTTCCAGCGTCTTTTCGTCTTTCGAAAGTGCTAGGCATTGGCTGTGCAGTCATCTGGCGCCCTACCCTCTTTGCGGCAACCTTGAAAGGTTTTCGCTCCATGACTGTCGAGTAGCAAGTTTCACGCGATGGGCACCTCCCACGGAAGCGTTGCTAGCGACCGCAGCTGCGACCGCTAGCAGTCGACAGTCTGGTGGTATGTTCGCATAAGATTTTTGCAGATATGCTTCGCCTTTTTGCTCGTTCGCCGTATATGGCTTCCGAAGGTTCTACCATGGCTCTATCCTCTGCAGCAGGAGCGTACGCTTCAGTTGTCGTCTCCTCGCAGAACTGTTTCGTATGAGGAGTTCCAGACCGTGCGTTTCATTTATTGCCGCCGGGGAAGACGGTTACGCTTAAGGCGTTGTGTGTCACACTATTCTTGCGAAAACGTTACTGGAGGGATAGTTTACAATCAACAGCGTGAATCTATTTTTCAAGACGATCTCTACACCCTTCAACACGTCGAGAGTCTTCGTCTTCTGGTAGGCTGCAAAATATGCAAAGCTTTTGAAGGGGACAGTTGAGACTGAAATGAATAGCGTGACGCAAGAAGAAGGGTGAACGCGAGAGCAGAAAGGGGGAGCAAGAAGAGAGGGGACTGAGGGGTCGAACTAAAAAAAAGGGACTGTAGAGAGCCTCGTCAAAAGCATGCTGTGAAGAGCAGAGCGATATAAAAAAAAACAAATTGGAGAAGTTGCGGTTGTTGCTATTCCGTTCTTCGCAGGCCATGCACACTTGGGTCATTTGCCCTCAATTGGGAGCTTTGACGAGCTAACAAGCCAAATGTTGAAAATTCACCAAACTGTGAATTGGAAAAAAATAGCTGTCGATTAGTGCGCACCGCGTGATACGTGAACGCGATCGTACGTCAGAAGGTCAGGTGCACACAAGCCACGCGGAACACCGATTAAAGGGAGTCTTCAGTGTGTGCCACTTTACTTGCTGCCGTAGTTTGCTACAAATGAAATAGAAAAAACTGTCGGAAACATGAGACGACGGAAAAGAAGCTGGTCGTAGCAATGCCAAAAAGAATGCCAAAACACACAAGAATGATAAGGAGTAAACTACGCAAGTGCAACGTATCAGTTGTTCATAGCTATCGCAAGATCAAAGGATCAGTTGTTAATAACTATCTCAAGTACAATGCATTCGTTGTTAATAACTATCGCCAAGCATTCGACCTCAAATCACGTAAGCAGACTTAAGTGCCCCTAAGAAATGTTGTATCTAATAACGGGCGGAAGGTTTTGATAACACCGAACAGACATTTCTTTGAATGTGGCGCGTTTTCATCACCCGCTTTCTTTTTTGGTCAATCGGCCTTATTCACGTTATTTAATTTTCCGCAACCGACGGCAGAAACATTCAGAAAATGCTTCTTAGGACAACAAATTTCAACCCAAATTTCAAATTTCAAAATAAATAAACTTTGTAGTTAAATACAGATTAATCAAACAGCAGAACGATAGAGTAACGTAGTTGGGTTTGCTAACCGCAGTATCCACCAGTGCAGCATTGGAGTGAGGGAACGGACTGAAAAACGTGCCACGCCCTTGTCGAGCCTTTTCGAGCGCGCTGCTATAAACCGGTGACGTCACCTCAAAAATCAGCAAACAGCATGAATCAAATTTGTTAATCGCTTGAAATACGCCTACAAATATTCCGATCGCGTTACGTGGGCGTCGCTAGAGCTCGTGTGTCCCGAGTTCCGCCCAATCTAGGGCCTTCTAAGCGAGCACCCCTGACCGTGTCTTTGCATTTTGTGTCCACTCCGCCTACGCAAACTTGGTATTACTCTGATATGGATAATTAGCCGTTCTCCTCAGTAAAAATATGACATGGGTCGTTGCTGAGTCTTATTTTTTATGATAAAAATATCGCTTCTTTTGCGCATTCGATATCACCTCGGAGCGGGATGCTCTGCTTTTGGTTTTCCCAGAACATCATAGTGTCCCTGACGCCACTGTGTTGTTGCTTGCTGTACAGCGGCGTAAGCTAGGTGGTTCAGATAGATCACTCCACGGTCAGCACGTTTATCAGTTGCAGAACAGATATTGTGCTGCAGACTCTGACAAGGCAGGATTGAATACACGACATAAGCCCGTGTGTATAGCGTTGGATATATTTTTTCATCAGATGAACTCCAGCAGGCGAGAAGAAGTTGCTCTCTCCAACCGGTGTAATTGCGTTTGTTCAGCTGACCCAATAAAAATGTCTCTGAAGTGCACTCAGTTGTCCCCGAAGCTCCCATAAAAAAACAATTTCCAAGTTCAGGCTTGCCATTCTAAACTCAGTTCGAGTGAAAGCTTATTGATACAAAATTGCAAAAGAGTTTATGGCGGGAAGCCCAACATTCGGCGATTCTTGTGTGATTATGTAGGCCCACTAGCAATTTATCCTCGTCATGATATAAAACACCGTCACCCATAATGCATTTACACATTATATTGTAATTACAAGCCAATAGTGCGCTGCCTTTGCTGAAGTAGTAGCAGGTTCAGCGATTTGTACCCAGGCTTCAACAACGATTCATTAGCAAGGCTGTGGTTCTTTATGAGGCAGTTGGATATTCGCCTGCATAGTGTCTCACTTCATTTTTGTGAATAATATTCCTAAGCTGTCTTCCCCTCGTACGTGAAGCAGAGGCCGGCCAACGGAGAGTCAAGAATATCAACCAAAGGTTTTGCGCGTAGGTATGTAGCTCTGTGTAGGATACGAATTCACGCCTGTACACTTTTGTTGAGAACGATCAGCTAGAATTTCTGGCATGTTTTCACCGGGGTGATAGGCTTGACCACTATGCATTAAACAGTTGCGAAACGTGACATGCATGCGATTCTGATTGTTTGAAAAGCGCACTCACCGAAGCACAACCACGTGGGGACGATATTCTTTTTGATGTTGGTCTTCGTAGTTTCGGCGACTTAATTTGTGGTGTGAAAAAACTTTATCTTGGAGGACACTCAAAAAACCAATGCCTATTTTAGTCTTAGGGTCAATCGCAGCATCTTGCTGGCGTGGCCTCAGATCTACCACTGACATACTGCATGGCGTCCCACTGAGGTGCTCAGGACGAAAGCGTTCCCGAAGTCGCCACTATCCACCCTTAAATGGCCTTGTTGACGCAAAAGAACCTGCCCTTTCTGAGGTCTGCCATATGGTGCAGAAGAGCAGAATTTTTCGCTCAACAGCGCACATGTTTATTCTTGTTCGTAAAAGTAGTTCCAAGATGATAAAAGAACGCTTGCCCATTTTGCGCTACACGGAGTTTATCCAACCTGTGGCTCGACAAACGCTGGGAAGCTGATTCGTGCTGGTAACACAAGTGTACCAGCTTTGAAGACGCTCTCATGCAGCTAATCGATTTCTTTCAGTCGTCTTCTATAAACCGAGAGATCACTCAAACACTGTTGAATGCATCCCAAGCGAAGAGGGCCAGAGAGGGGAACCGGTCCTTCACCTCGATAGGAACCCCGAAGCGTCTCATACCTGTGGTACTCGGTCGTTTCAAACGCCTTCGGAAGGCCGTTGAACCGATTGTCTATGCAGTGGCGCATTATAAATACATATGAAGAAGTTTGGGGGAGATTCCAATGTGAAGTGAACGCTACCGTGTAGCACATGCACCAGAGTCGCTACATTTGCATTCCGACTTGCCGGGCAAACGCAGCTGTCGTCGCCGCGTGTACTAACTGGTTAGAACTACAGTGCTCCATTTTGGGTAGCAATACAGAGCTTTCTGCACTGTTTGCTAAATTTACATTTTGGAGATGCTGGGGACCGCCACTGCTTTGGTTCCTTGCAGATGAAATTAGCACCTCTATCACATATAGCAAAGTTCATAGACGCAAGTTATCCACATGGAACATCCACTAACGGATCATCCTAGCGGATGGTTAATCAACATTACCTCACAGTTCCATTGATTGTAGGGTTTCGCGCACCGACGCAACGCAGGCGATGAGGCGCGCGGTAGTGGATGGCTCCGGGTAAGTTTGACCCGTTGGGGATTTTTAACGTGTGCCTAAATTCCGCACACACTGGCGTTTTTGCTTTTCGTCTCCATCAGAAAAGCGGCCGTCGCCGGGAATCAAAACCGCGTCCTCGTGCTCAGCACCACAAGGCTTTAGCCACTGAGACACCGTGGTGGGTTTAAATTCATGGTAGCGCGAGCGCTGAGTGTCGACATCACTTTTCGCTTCGCGAGGTTCGAATCCAAACTGCAGTCCAAAGCTAGCACCTCGTAGGGAACGCCATGTACAACTGATGTTTGGCATCAAATTTACAACCAAATCTAGAATCGCTGAAATTGACTAAGTCGAAACACATGCCAGCCCAATCCGACATATAGAAGATTGCCATCCTCAACAGAAAATATCCTGAGCAGGGCAACAATGCATCCATGACGTGTTCTTGAAAATATTTGAATTGGCTAGTAGATTGTAGAGACGACTTCTAGACGCGTCGGAAGAACCCTAAAATATTTCGGCGTAAACGGTAGAGAGTTTTCGTCTCGCGTATTTCTTACAGATTCCTGTATAGCTTCACATTTCGGCACCGGACATGTCACGAGAAATACCAGCAGATGCAGAAAAGCATGATGACAGTCAGAACGACATGGCGCGACAGAAAATTTCACACACCTCCAGATCCCTTTCGTGCGTACCTATCACAAAGTCTGGTTTACAACGCTGAAAATAGCTCACGAACACGTGCTCAGCTAGCATTTCAAAATACCCTGAATACATAGATATGCTTACGCCCTTACAAGATACCGAACCTACTACTATCAGAGGAGCGGAGTTCTTTGTACCACAATATTTCTTTGTACCTGTTCACGCATTCGCCGGTTTTTGCAAGGGCGAGAAGCTGAGACGAAAACCACGTTTTATGCCCTGTCATGGGGTGCACATTACCCATACTGCCTGTAACGATTCGCGGACGTAGCGCAAGTAAACTTCATTTCAACGCTTTCTCTTAGGGCAAGCTAGGGTCCTTTCGGCACTAGGGTCGCGGACATTTTTTCAACCATTCTCTTAAGCTTCACTGGGGTAAGTTGACGTGCTTTCGGTGCAGCCGAAGCATATATGTAATATTCGTGGAATATTATCTTGTCGTCACTGTGCAGAAATCATCAAAGGCGTACGCCCACGACAGCATGCAGTAACATGCCTAAGATAACTTTTCGAGGTATTTCTATTTTACATTATTGCATACTTTTGGGCCTTCTTCGTCACCCTAAAACTTCTTCTTCCCTAAGAGTATTTTCCTTAAAGTAATCCTCATGGTTTATGCAATGTTTGCTTCCAAAATATGTATATCCACACATTCTTCCACATGAGCCAAATGTAATATGATATCCAAACACTGCATCAAAATCAATGGAATACAATCCATGCGTTATGCCTACAAGAACGCTGCCTTATTTTGCAACAATTAGGACAATACGAGGTCAACTGTATTGTCAATGTCCGATTGGTTTTGTCGAGATCCCTAAATTTGCGCTTAGTAAACCGTCTTGGTTCCGATAGGCGATGTCAGTTTTTGGGAGCTGGAGCTTTCATTCCGTTTCTTGCGCAACCCAGAAAGGCTATTGGGCGATAGGACTCAAAATGTCTTCGCGGTTTTCCATCCATTAAGATGAATAAACAACCCGATGCAACCATTTTGCATGGCACTACAACAGTACACGCGGACGCGATGTCTTGAATGTATGTAAAAGTTTTTGGAAATGAGTTTAACCAGCGGTTTATTCTCCGGGAATGACCGGGATAATCTCACCAATCTGGCATTTTATCAACACAAGTGGCTTTCTCGCGGCTTGCGTGAATTCGGTCCTCATGTCACTGAAACATTTGCAGCAGCAGCGATCCCTCATATAACGGCAAATACTTCAGCGTTGAGTACATCGCGCAATTAGACGCTCTGCTCGTCCACCATAACAAAAATCGACGACGCTGTGGATGGTTATGGTTTGTAACAGAAGCGCGATCGAGTGGCACGGGAACACGCTTTATCTATGATGCCTGGCATCTCAGCCATGCTTGGAACAAACGAGGGTTTGGAAAGAGCTGAACTCTGCCATTTCTACTGTCGGCGAATGCTGTAGGGCAAGTTCTCCACTCCCCCATTTCACAAATTAGTCCAGTGGCCAGGCGTACGCGTCAACGCAGTGAGTCCTTACACTTCCGAAGCCCTAAATCTTAGTGAACTCAATCCATCGAAGAATATTACAAGTATTTCGTTGTCATTTAACATGGGTCCCACCAGAATGAAGAGCCCCCAAATCGATAGACAAGTAGTTAGTAACAAACTTGAACGGTGATCAAAAACAAGCCAGTGCAATGCTTGGCTTGTACACTGCCATTACAGCTTGAAATAAAGCCTCATTGTTGAATCTGGCCGCTGAAACATGATAATCAACTGATAGCATAAGCGTTTATCCAACGCGGCCGATCCATCTGCCGAGAACACGAGCTACAGTTCCCGGAACACGGAGGCGTCGTAGCCTCATATCCGCGCTTGACCAAGATCCTGGATCTTCTGCCCTACTTCCGGGTCGCTCATGCGACAGCGATGATCTAAAGTTAACGAGTGACGCAACAGAGAATGGCCGCCCAAGTAAGCCTAAAAACAGGACGAAAAAAAAACAGGTGCGGTGGGTGCAGCATGGCAAAAAGTGCAATCGAGGGTCGAGTAGGAACAAGGCCGCTAAAATGAGGCCCGGTTATGTGTAGTTGGATGCCTTTCCCACCGACCACCCCCCGGGAAAAACGTGCCGACCTGCCGCCAAGGCCCAAGACCGGGGTTAGGCGTCGCCTTTATGGTGCTAGTACGCCTATTCTCGCGTTCTCTTCAAGCTACCGTCCTGCTAACAGGCTCTCGCGTTCCCAACCCCGTGTTACCGAACTGAAGGGTACCAGAACACCAAGCTTCACCGTTGTTCATGCACTCATCCGAGCGTCGACCCTGCTGTTAAACCCTTTCAGGGACCCGTCAACAGTACACTTACATGCCAATTTTTCTTTCTCTAAAGAAGCGTATTGTGTTTTCTGCCCGAAGATAAATAACGGGAAACAGGTGCTGTTCCCCATTGCCTTCGCTAATGATATGCATAGCCACTGGCTTAGAATGCTTTCTAATGTCTTGGTTATATTATATGTGCTCCTTTTTCACAAAGTAATTATCTTAAATTTTTATTACGCTTCTTTTCACGGGCTGTGACCTGCGGTACGCATTTCAGCGCGTGTATTTGCCGTTATGTTTATATTTTACCAGGTGTTTTTTGGTTAACCATATTACCAGGTGTTTTTTGGTTAACCATATTAACCGTACAAATGGGAAGTTAATTTAACCGCTCTCTATGCGTATTACTATCCATGCGTGAGTACATCTTTTTGATTACTTGCATATAAGGGGGCAGGATCTATACAATTACGCCAGTTTTTTGTTTTTTTCGTTCTCCGGACGCCTCTACCTGTGTGAAAACGAAAAAGTGATCTGTGCTCTGTTGCGTTCTTTCAATAAAGAAAACATCCTGTCCAAATGGTCTCATTAGCGAGATCCATTTATCTATTGCAGAAGATTGCATGCTGAAATGGGTTATTATTATGGGTTATTATTTTTATTATTAGTGCCAGCTTGATGGAAATTGGCAGTCTTAAGCAGTTTTTTACACTGATTTCAAATATGTACATATTTTTAACTTAGCCTCACTTGTTCAAGAAATGCAACACTTTGACATTTGTTTATTGAGGCATTTCTTACGGGGGTTTAGAGCAATTGCGCTTTAGCAAACTCAATGATGATTTATACGTCACCCGCCGCGGTGGCTCAGTGGCTAAGGCGTTGCGCTGCTGAGCACGAGGTCGCGGGTTCGATTCCCGGCCGCGGCGGCCGCTTTTCTGATGGAGGCGAAAAGCGAAAACGCCCGTCTGTTCGAGATTTCGGCGGACGTTAAAGATCCCCAGGTGGTCAAAATTAATCCGGAGCCCTCCACTACGGCGCGCCTCATCGCCTGCGTTGCGTCGGCGCGTTAAACCCCACAATCAATCAATCAATGATTTATACGGACATATTGCCAAAGGTCTACTGTGGGGGGCTATGCCATTTTTATTCATTTCGAAGACTTTTGCAAAGCAAGGAAGAGGTGAACATTTGATATCAACAATTCTTATAAAATTGCCTCAGTTTAATTAATTCTTCCAAATAGGTAAACAATGACAGAGCAATCAACATAGCATCACCCTCTAGATCAATTCTATACGAATACAACGGTACCAGTCCTTTCATCCTAGCACAACAGCAACGTTACAAAAACCCCCGTAAGGCAGAGCTTGGTCTCGCAAAAGAAGAAACTGAGAAAAATGCGTTTGAAGTTTCAGATCACAGTAACTTTTGCTACAGCATAGCTACAACAATATCAATAGCATCATTTTGTAGCCCGTATTGTTCATGAAGAAAAGCATACCAAGTATGTGACTGTAACACAAAAATATTTCTGGAAAAATTGACGTAAATTCACACAAACACCGTACAAATTGCGAAGGAAAATTAAATTTTCTACTGTTACACTTCATAAACTGTATATCCTCATTCACTTTTTCTCTCAGTGTCTTTACAGAATACAGAAAGACGCAAATACCATGTGCTGCTGTTATTTTTGTGCTACCACTGACACTAAAGCACAGCAGCCACCCAGAACTAGAGATTGCCCTGCAATGCATCTCAACCCTACAGCAAGGCTGTAGGGGAAATGCACTTTGGTGATCAATGCTTCAGTGATACAAATAGCATCAGCTGCTAGACCAATTCAATACAAATGAAATTATACCAGTCTTGTTATCCTGCCTTAAAAGTACGGTAAGGAAACATCCCTCAAGGAAGAGCGTGACCTCACAAAATATACTAGAGCTGCAGGTGGACTTCAATTTGGCGATGGATACCAGAGTGATACAAACAGCATCACCTGATATATCTATTTATTGCAAATTAAATGATACTAGTCATCATCTTAGGGCAAAAGCCTGATAGTGAAACACTCAGTAAGGCAGAGCATGACGTAGCAAAATAAGAGAAAAATGCAGCTTTACTTTCTAACTCTTGCTACCCCATGGCCCAATATAAAAAGCGCCATGTTCCTCACGAAAAAAAAACCAAGTATGCCACCGTACCATTAAAATAACAATGAAGGCTCTGTGCAAATAATCAAAAAAGTTTGTAAACAGCGATGGAAAACCGAACTTTTTGCTGAACTTCACGTACGGTAGTTCCTACTTTGCACTTCCTTCAACGTTGATGCAAACTAAAGAAAAGCACTAACATACTGTGCTGCAGACTTTTTTTTTCACAAATAAAACCAAAGCACAACAGCTAACTAAATCTGGACGTTTCCGCGCGGCGCTTCTCGGACTAGGTCCATACGTGACAGGCGATCTCGACACCGCTGTCTACGGCGTCTTCCATCGTGTTTTTGTACGCTTGCAGCGCGTAGTTCCTTGAACTAAAGGTCTCCAGGCGTTGCGGCACGAGACATAAAGACGTTGTGACAGAATTGCAGTCACTAACGGCAGAAAAAACACGCCCGAATTGAAAATACTGCGGCGGCAAACGCGCGCCTGCAAAAACAAAACAAAGAAAAAAATGGCGGCTCAACGGCGCCGGCCAATCAGAGACGCGGAATGGGGGGCTCGACTCGAGCAAGCATGCTCCTGCCAATCAGCGCCTCCGAAACGACCTTCGGTAAATCGGCGGTAACGCTAATTCTCCTCATGCGACGCCATTTTGAGATGGCGCAGAATACGCACAACGCAATTAGCTACAAAGCGAGCCCAAGATGGCCGCCGCCGGCAGTCTGCTTCGAGTGTGGCGCGCGCGCGAAGTTCAAGCGTTTTTAGCCCAATTTTCGGTGTTTTGCGGCTCCCGCTGCGTTTTCACAGTCGTTTTTGAGATTATTCCCGATCAAATTCAGCGGTGAAACTTGTAGAGTAGGTGCTTGAAGCTATAAAGACTTCAAAAATGTGTTTTTCCCAAAATGCGTACTTTCGTGATTTTGGACCATTCTAAGACCCGCGTTCCCCCTCGCAGCTAAAATACAAGTTTGATTTCTTCGAAACACTTCGCGTTTTGCAGTTCCCCCAGCGCTTGTCCGGAAGCGAACTATGCTTTACTTAGTGACAAAGTAATCAATTTAAGTTAACATTTTGATTCTCCTACGAAATTTGGTGTTTCCCCGACGTCTACAGTGACGTCATATGTGGTAGGGAGCCTTGTTTACCGTTATCAACCTAGATGGCGCCACCATACCATGGCAGGCCATTTTTTGCCGTTGCTGTGTTTTTGATCGTATTTGTACCTGGCTTGTTTTTGGTAAAGAGGCCATGAGCACAAAATGCAAGTTCGTTTTCGTATCTATTTCGTGTTTTATAGTATTCCTAGCCATTGTCCGGCAGCGAATGATGCCTTATTCATAGAAAAATTAATCAATATAGGTTGAAATTTTGATTCTCCCGCCAAATCGTGGAAACCGGGGTCAGCAATGAAGTCATAAGCGCGCGTATATAAATGAACTTGCACTGCGTGATTCGGCTTCAGCGAAGCTTGCCGTCAGCTTCCCAGATTGCGCTCCCATAATCATGCACGGAGCCATGTAGACAAAATGCAAGTTTGGTTCATTTCAGCCATTGCCTCCTTAGAATAAATCTGAAATCAATATTAACGCTAACTTCACTCAAATAAGCGACATTATTTAAACGAATCATGCTCCTGCATCCACTAGGTCATTTCTGCACTGGAACCTATGGCGTATTTCGGACATGTCTGCGATATGCTGGGGCCGGCAAAAGCAACCGCAAGTTATGCAGGGCCTATAGGCACGTTGCACCGCACAGAGGCCGCTGTGAGCGCAGCACTTTTCCTACTAAAGTTGTCTGCAGCGCACGCTAGGGTACCGATAAAGGAGCGCCAATTTCTCGAACAGTATACACCCACTGCCTGCAGCATGCCGTGCCAACAATCTACGGGGTTGGCACTTAGACACAGTGTAGAGAAAGACGGCCAGGATGAATGCATCGGTACCTCCCTGCCACTTGTATTATCTGCAGTCTGACTGGTCAGCTGCAATAGCAGCGACTGACGTACTTTCGCCTGCGCCACTTCAGCTGTTTTCCTCACGTACTTGTTATCATGACGTTACCTTAGATGCCTTTTTTGTGTAGGCGCCCGTGCGTGACTCGTGATAATCCCGGCTGATGGTGTCTCGGACAGCGAGCCGACACTTATGTAATGTGAAGGCTTCGAACCGAGCCGGTTATATGCGTGACATCTGTCACAACAGAAATCACCCCCCGAACCACCAGGATATAGAAAACGGCGCTGCTGCTTGCGAGCCAAGCATCAGCGCAACGCGCCATAAGAGGCAGGACGACCTATTTGCGCTTGAATATAAGGTATGCTCAGTCAGAATGCTGGTTTAAACAATGGAAGGTCCATCCACCAACGTATACACAGAAGTCCAAATGCGTACTACGCGCTGGATGCCGGTTATTGCTGCACAGCCGTCGACCGCGTTGCGCTTAGGTTGTCCAATTGACATAAGTGATGGTCTTTTATGACTGTTTGTAAATCATACCCAATGCTTGTCAAAACAATTATTATCAACAGTAAAAACACTTGGCCAGGTACGATTCTAGTCAAAATCGAAGCGAGGAAGAACAGCGGTCCTGAGCGGGTGTGTGCGCTATCTATAACTGACGATAAACAAGTTGTTTCTCCATTTTCTACAGCACTAGTCGGAATACTAGAGGTCGCTTAAGCACCTGCCTTAGATATTTCATTTCATTTATTAGTTTCTTAAGCGCTTAAAGGCACTGCTTAGGGGGGCGGGGGGGGGGGGGGCAAATAGATAAAGGGAAGGCAATGAAAAAGTATAAAAAAACACAACTGGGAATCTACAAATAACAGTGACTGACATGCATGAATCAGCACAACTAACAAAAAAGGCAGATAAGACAAAACTAATACCTTATACACAGGTTCAGTAACAAGACTAAAAAATACAGAAAAAGAAAAGACCAGCAAGAGCGATAGCGCAGGTTTAACCTAGTAAGGCGTATTGATTAGCATTAAAGTCCGGAGAGGTTAGGAGTGTTGTTTAGCTTTTTGTTTTCAAAAAGATGCGCAGTCAGTACGTGATACTATATGGTGTGGTAGCGAATTCCAAAGTGTTTTTGCAATGGGAAAGAATGCACATGAGAATGCTGATCTTCGATCGGGTATGTGTGCTATCAGAGGGGGGGGGGATTTAGGCACGCTGACGTGCGGTGGGATAGTTTTAATAGTTTGTGCCTAGATTTCGGTTGATAGTACGCCTATTGAAAAGGCACAAACGCGCGATATGACGGCGCAATACATGTGACAAAAGGAAATGAACAGTTTTAAAGCTGTGATGCTGGTACCGGAAGAATATTCGGAGGTGATAAAGCGAGCTGCACAATTTTGTAAGGATGCTAAGTTAGTGGTGAAATATGCTTGCGATATATGCCAAATTGATGAAGCGTATTCAATTTTTGTCGCACGAATGTTACATAAGAAAGTTTCTTTATTTCTATGGCCGCGGATATCCGATTTCATCGGAGGTAACCAAGTGTCCTTGATGCTTCGGAACCGATTGTGTCCATGTGTCATTCCCATGATAATGATGGTGTCATGTGAACGTCTAAGTGTTTATACGATGTTACAGGGCATATGGGAAATATGGGAACAGCATTAGGATTGTAAGCGTGGTGGGTGATGGTGCGTTTACGAGAGATTGAGATTAGTTTGTATTTCGATGAGTTGAGGACATAGCCATTTACTGCGCCAAAACGGGATAGTGTTAAGGTCATCTTGTAGGGTGGTGTTATCGTCAGAGATTTCATTTCCGGAGTAGAGGACACAATCGTAGCAAAAAGCCTTATTTTGATTTTTATGTTAGTTTACACAGATTTTATGTAAATAAGAAATAAAGTTGGTGATAGACTTGCGCCCTGTGGTACCCCCCATTGTAACAGCTCTAAGTGGTGATTGGTGGTTATTGGCGAGTGTGAATTGCATGCTGCCTGTATGGAATTCCTGAATCCAATTCGTTACGTTTGTAGGTAAACCGAGGCAAGTTAATTTTGGAAGTGCTGGGTTGTGTGGAACGCAATCAAAGGCATTTGCAAACTCTAAAAAATGGCGTCTGTTTGTAGCTTGTTATCCGTGTTAACGAGAACGTCGTGCGCAAACTCAGCGAGCTGTGTTTCGCAGGAGTAACATTTTCTAAACACATGCTGTTATGAAAAAAAGAAATTCATGCTTGCCAGATGATTCATCAGATGAGATGCTTTGATGTGTCCGAGAAGCTTGGGCAATGTGCACGTCAGCGAAATAGGGCGATAATTAGCGGGCGAAGAGCGATTTCCTGATTTAAAGACGGGTTGCTTTTTTGCTTTTTTCCAATCGCCGGGAACCTGGTCTTTTCGAAAAGAATTGATCAAATATTAGACATGAAATTTCGCTTGAGACTAGGGTAGTATTCTTTAGTAATTTACTGATAATCTAGTCGCAACGGGCAGATGATGTTAACTTCAGTGTACAAATTAGCTCGGCTATACCTTTGGGAATAAATTGAATGTAAATCTTTGCACCAGATGGCGTGAATGGTTGAGCTGTGACGGATGCGTTTTCAGCGGGATTGAACACAGAGGGGGGAGTAGTGATTCAGAAATGTAGCAGATCTGTCACTGTCTATAGGTTGTCCGCCTGTATTTGTGAGCTCAAACGGATCAGTCTTCAATTTAGTGGACAGTAAGCGCCAGAACCCGAACGTGTTTGGGTTAGTTTTTAGTATGGATAGTAGGTGCGTTGAAAGGAATTTTTCTTTGGGATCGGCCATTTCTTTTACGTATTGGACTGCACCTTACTGGTAACGGTCAAGGCTAGTGGTTCATTTTTTTAATTTGGCTGATCTGTAGGGGCGTTTTTTTCTATTCTGCTAAAAATTAATCGGCGCTAAAACAGGGACGAGAGGAACACGTAACTCACAACACGGTGCCGAACTTCCAACTAGAATTTATTGAAAAAGATGCTGCTTATATACACAAAACTAAAAACCTAAAAACGAGAAGCAATTGTCACGTCTAAATGCATCACGTGTTTAAAAAAGCCACTTCTTTATCAGTCAGCGATAAGGACGGAGTACTCACGCAGTTATCCCCTGCCTGTCTAATAAAAAGAGCTTCCATAATTTCGCGCTCAAGCCTTCCTCGTGCTTTCCGCAAGAACTTTGTCCTATCTAGCAGGGGGCTACACTTGCATCGTTTGCAGTGATCAGATAGGTGGCCACCAGCTTTATTTTCAACTACAAAAGGTGAGGCGAAAAGATGGCCCTGACGAACTAGATAGGCTGGCAAAAAGAAAAAAGGTGCACGTCATACCGTATTTACACAGGGTCTCGCATAATGTAAAGAAAATGGCGCAAAGGTACGGGGTAAATGTCGTTTTCAGCGCCCCGGAAAAGTTGTCAAAAGTTTGCCCAATGATGAGCAAAAATCCGAAGAAAGAATCTGAACCCTGTGCAAAAAACCACGCTGTTCGCTACACCGACTGCAGGATGGGTGTAGTTTATGAAATTCCCCTGAGCTGCAAAAGAGTGTATATTGGGCAAACTGGAAGATGCTTCAATGAGAGGGCAAGGGAGCACAATTGGGCAGTTGAAAATAAAGCTGGTGGCCACCTATCTGATCACTGCAAACGATGCAAGTGTAGCCCCCTGCTAGATAGGACAAAGTTCTTGCGGAAAGCACGAGGAAGGCTTGAGCGCGAAATTATGGAAGCTCTTTTTATTAGACAGGCAGGGGATAACTGCGTGAGTACTCCGTCCTTATCGCTGACTGATAAAGAAGTGGCTTTTTTAAACACGTGATGCATTTAGACGTGACAATTGCTTCTCGTTTTTAGGTTTTTAGTTTTGTGTATATAAGCAGCATCTTTTTCAATAAATTCTAGTTGGAAGTTCGGCACCGTGTTGTGAGTTACGTGTTCCTCTCGTCCCTGTTTTAGCGCCGATTAATTTTTAGCAGTATGTACCAACTCGCCCACATCAAGCTTTTGTTACTTCAGTTTTCTATTCTCAATGCGTTTTAGCCAGTGCCCAAACCATGGGTTCTCCGACTCAGATTTACCAAGTAGGCTAGAAATAAATTTAGTTTTTATGTTTAATAGTTCAGTTTTGTACACCTCCCATCAAGCATTAGCGGTGCCTGTTTCGTAGGTTTTACAGAAGTGAGAATAAAATAGCATAGGTTCATTGGTAATGACGCCGTAAATACCACGCTTGTAGTCCGTAATCAGTGTTGTGCTACTGGATCTTCTTGCAGACGGAAGGGCTATGGGAATGTCGAGCAGACTGTGGTCACTAATGCCGAGCAAAACGTTTACACTTGTGATGTCATCAGAACAGATGTTGTTGCCCCGTGTTGGGCATGGTATAACTCGGTAAAGGTCCAAAGCAAGAATAATAAATTGGTTGGCTTCATTAGTAGTGGTTTTGTTCGGGGTCGATAGAAGGGTCTATCTCGGAAAGCTTATCTCGGGAAAGTTGAAATTGCCAAATAACAAAACAGAAGCGTCAGGATGTTTTGCTTTCATGTCAGTTAGGCCACGTGTGAGTGAAGCACAAAATTATCGGCGGGTGTCAGGTGGCCAGTAGCAGACATTAAAAATCGCTTTGACCGTGGCATTTTCTATGAGGATGCACAATAATTCCAGGATATCGTCGTGGGATACAAGTGATTATGGCAGTGTGTGTTGGATAGCGATGAGGACGCTACCTCCTCTGCGGCCGATGCAATCCCGGGGATACATACTAAAGTTTTGATTAGAAAGGAGGCCCTCCTATTCCCTGATGTCGCTGTGGATCCAAGTTTCCCGTAAATCGGCATAAGTGTCTGCAATGAAACTGTTAAGTTCGGTGCGTTTTGGGATTACGCTTCGGATGTTTGTGAAAATGACGTTAAGCTGTAGGAATAATAATGGTCACCATTGAGATAGAAATATTGTGGAAAGATCTGATTTACGTCATTTGGTGCCCTTGTTAGATCCAAGAGGTGGTCCGGCACAACCCGCAAAGCTAATGGAAAACATTGAGCACTCGGTAATGCTAACGGTGGCAGAATTTTAGATTTACCATTTATTGCCAACGAGCAACTTGTGTTCTTAGTTTAAACGCGTATTGGTTAGGTTTTATGAATTTTAGTAGCATGGAACTGGCTAGGCCTGTAGGTGATGCGAAGTATTGTCTAATCGCGCAGTCGGTAGTCATTAGTTCTGGCCCACATGGTAATATGCTCTCGTTTGTTTTGAAGTTAGTAAACTTGATGGTGATAGGTTGTTTTATGTTGAGAGAGGGAGTTCTAGTATGGTGAGCCTTTTCGATGATACATGCGTTAGGTTTGAAGTTTAGCTTTATTTGGCAGAAGGCTAACACTTTTTTGTCCGAGTCTTTCTAAGAATATTTATTTGTGTCACCTAGTCGTAAAAACAGCAGGGTATTTCTTCGGAGGCGGTTGCATATCTCGGTGCTTTCGGATTTTAGCGTTCCTATTTCTTTAGTTAACTGGGGGTCAGTGGTCATTTCGGCATTCGTGTTACGGTTGCTTAGTTGGGACACGAGAGATAGCCGTCGATTGGTTAGAGTGGAGGACTGGTTGAAACGAGTTTCATGGGTTAGCTTGAACATCTATATTTCCTTGCGTAGGTTGGCTTGACCAGCATCTAGCTTTTGAATAGCGGTCAGGATACGGGCAGGAGTGGATCTGGTGGGCCTCAATTAAGTTTCAAGTCGCCAAGTAGCAATAGGAGCAAGTTTGACAGTACAAGACAAACACCGGCATCGGAGTTCAAATGCACAACAATACAATTCAGAGCACTAGGGCAGACACCGCAAAACGAAAGCGGTGTCTCATAGCTATAACTAAGCTGGAAGGTAAGAAGCAACTTGTACAATGTGCCGTTGGCGGTGTCGAGCCCCAAGCAGCCGGTGTTGTCGGGTGGGTTATATACGATTGGCTGGGGTCCCGTGATGGATGACGTCGATTATGTGGGTTGTTGCCAGGCGAAGGCGCATGGTTCGGCCGAGAATCGGCCGAGAACGGATTTCTGGTGAAGCTGTGACAGCACGGTGGCGCGCAGGGCATCTAGAGCGATGTTGAAGACGGAGAGAGGGGTCCAGTGACAGGCGGCGCATCCAAGGAGGGAGAGGCGATGGCAGGTAGCCATGATACGAGTGCCTAGAAGGTACGCCGTAGCTTGTACACGGGGCTTTTGGCGGTGTCGAGTGTGCAGTGTCGTGTGTCGAGTCGCGTGTTTATTAGTATGTTATTAATCCATAGAAAGAAGAGGAACGACCAAGAGCCGTGACTTCCCGGTGATGCGGTTGTGGCTTTATTTTACAAGATGGCGACTAGAGGTACACGAAACAGCTCGAGCAACAGCTGCATACGCTATTACAGGCATCGACGATGATGATCTCATTGGATCAGCGATGATGATTGTATATAAAGGTTTAACTTTTTCTCCGCCCACAAACAAGGCCTGTTCAGTCCGCGTGCACTAGGTGCCTTAAGTTCATTTGTTCTTCTTGGGTACTCTGAGGCAATCGGTAGGTGAAGCTGCAGCGGGAGCCGTCTTCAGAGCAGAAGCAGGTAGAATCGGTGCAGACGGCCCAACTAGGCGGAAATTCTTCTGCCATCTTCGGCGCTTTTGTACTCGGAGGCAAGTTCCTGAGCTTTCTTCACTGGCGCCTAAAAACACTGTCTTGAGATCTGCCGGTCCTTTTTCCGTCTGTGTAGTCTTGTAGTTCGATTGTTGCCGGGTTCCTTGTTATCCTTCGACCGCTGTCTGCCATGTACTGATTTGTCTAGAATAGGTCGTGTTCACGCAGCGACAGTCTTCTTAGGATATCTATCAAACATGTACGGATCCCGATCTTTCGTTTCGCGTGTCGCGTGTCTGCTTCTTTTAAATATTTCGTTTTTATCTTGCCGTTTTCCTTTCTGAGGAAAAGTGTCATGGATTGATTCTGCACACATACGACATACAGCATATGGACCACTGTTACGGCACTAGGTGAGCAGACTGTCTCAGTCGGGGTTCTTTCCGGGAGCTCTTGTAATGAGCAAATAATTCCTGAACGTCACGTGCTGCCAACGAGCCGGTCATCATCTCGCTTTCTGGTTGGGGTAGGACATGTGACAGATGCGGAGTTCCTGTCGTTGAAGCTTCTTCATCAGGGTTTTTCAAATCTTGTTGGCCATAGCACCATTTATTCAACGTAAAACACATGAATCAATGGGAGAAGCAACATTTCTGTGCAAATTATTGATATCTCAGTGAATAGAGCATCGCTTGCTTCTGGAGAAGTTCTGGGGAACCATTAAACGCCAAATCTTTTCATGAAAGAACGTGTTTTCTCTTCAAGGCACCTTGCATTGCAAGCGTGTGCTTTATTGGAATGTCCACAACATTATTATAGTGGTATATATTTCCAGGCCATATTGTGTCACCTAACTGGGATATTCGTTAGGCATTGTTCATTTCTCCTGCAACATGGGATAAAATGTACCTAAGTATTCTC